>NW_022097325.1:0-77705 GCF_006542625.1 Nomascus leucogenys
AGCTTCATCGTTGGCGTGGTGACACCCGGAGCTTCATCATCGCGGTGGTGAATCTCAGAAGCTTCCGCATCGGGGTTGTGACTCTCAGAAGCTTCATCATCATCGGGTTGGTGACTCCCTGAAGCTTCATCATTAGGGTGGTGATTCTCAGAAGCTTCATAATCGTTATGGTGACTCCCAGAAGCTTCATCATCGGGGTGGTGACTCTCAGAAGCTTCATCATTGGGGTGGTGATTCCCAGAAAGTTCGTTATCTCGGTGGTTACTCTCAAAAGCTTCATCATCATCTGCATGGTGACTCCCAGAAGCTTCCTCATCATCGGGGTGGTGACTCCCAGAAGCGTCATCATCGGGGAGGTGACTCCCATGAGATTCATCATCCTCGGGGTGGTGACTCCCAGAAGATTCATCATCATCGGGGTGGTGACTCCCAGAAGCATCATCATCGTGGTGGTGCTTCCCAAGTCTTCCTCATTGGGGTGGTAACTCCCAGAAGTTTCATCATCAGGGTGTTGATTCCCAGAAGCTTCATCATTGGGTAGTGACTCCCAGAAGTTTCATCATCGGGGTTTTGATTCCCAGAAGCTTCATCATCAGGATGGTGAATTGTAGAATCTTCATCATTGGGGTGGTGAATCCAAGAAGTTTTATCATCAGGGTGGGGGGGACTCTCAGAAGCCTTATCATTGGGGTGGTGACTCCCAGAAGCTTCATCATCATCGGGGTGGTGACTCCCAGAAGCTTCGTCATTGGGGTGGTGAAACACTGAAGCTTCATCATTGCAGTGGTGACTCCCAGAAGCTTCATCATCATCGGGATGGTGATTCCCAGAAGCTACATCATCACCACGGTGGTGACTCCCAGAATCTTCATCATCGAGGTGGTGAATCCCAGAAGTTTCATCATCAGGTTGGGGACTCCCAGAAGCCTTATCATCGGGGTGGTGACTCTCAGAAGCTTCATCATCATCGGGGTGTTGACTCTCAAAACCATCATCTTCGGGGTGGTGATTCCCAGAAGCTTCATCATCGGGGTCGTGACTCCCAGAAGCTTCATCATCAGGGTGGTGACTCCCTATAGCTTCATCATTGGGATGGTGATTCCCAGAAGCTTCATCATCGGGGTGGTGTTTCCCAGAAGTTTCATCACCGTGGTGGTGAAGCCCAGAAGCTTCATCATTGGGGTGGTGATTCTCAGAAGCCTCATCATCATGGGGGTGGTGACTTCCTGAAGCTTCATTATCAGAGTGGTGATTTCCCGAAGCTTCATCAGCGTTGCGGTGATTCCCAGAAACTTCGTCATTGGGTTGATGACTCCCAGAAGATGCATCATCGGGGTGTTGACTCCCAGAAGCTTAATCATCGGGGTGGTGATTCCCAGAAAGTTCATCCTCGGGGTGGAGGCTCCCAGAATCTTCATCATCCTCGGGGTGGTGACTCCCAGAAGCTTCAGCATCATCAGTGTGGTGACTCCCAGAAGCTTCATCTTCATTGCCGTATGACTCCTAGAAGCTTCATCATCATCGGGGTGGTGACTCCCAAAAGAGTCATCATCATCATAGTGGTGATTCGCAGAAGCTTCGTCATCGGGATGGTGACTCCCAGAGGCTTCATCATCGGGATGTTGACTCCCAGAAGCTTCATCATCGGGGTGGTGACTCCCAGAAGCTTCATTATTGGGGCGGTGACTCTCTGAAGCTTCATCATTGGGGTGGTGGCCCCCAGAAGTTTCATCATCATCGTGGTGGTGACTGCCAGAAGTTTCATCATCATCGGAGAGGTGACTCCCAGAAGCTTCATCATCATCGGGGTTTTGACTCCCGGAAACTTCATAATCATAGGGGTAGACACTCACAGAATGTTCGTCATCAATGCGGTGGTGACTCCCATAATCCTCATCATGGGATTGCTGAATCCTAGAACTTTCATCATCGGGGTGATGTATCCCAGAAGATCCTTCATCAGGTTGGTGACTCCCAGAGGCTTCATTTTCAGGGAGGTGAATTCCAGAGGCTTCATCATCGGGGTGCTGACTCTCAGAAGCTTCATCATTATCACAATGGAGACTCCCAGAAGCTTCATCATCGGGTTGGTGATTCCCAGAAGCTTCATAATAATGGAGGTGACTCCCAGAAGCGTCATCATCGGAGTGGTGACTAACAGAAGCTTCATCATCATCAGGCTGGTGACTCCCAGTAGATTCATCATCATCGAGGTGGTGACTCCCAGAAGAATCATGATCAGGGTGGTGCTTCCCAAAATCCATCATCGCGGTGGCGACTCCCAGAAATTTCATCATCAGGGTGATGATTCCCTGAAGCTTCATAATCGTGGTGGTGACTCCCAGAAGCTTCATCATCAGGGTGGTGACTCCCAGAATCTTTGTCATCGGAGTGGTGACTCACAGAACCATCTTCATTGGGGTGGTGTCTCCCAGAAGCTTCATCATCATCTGGGGAGTGACTCCTAAAAGCTTCATCATCATCAGGGTTGTGACTCCAAGAAGCTTCATCATCATCAGGGTGGTGATTCCCAGAATCTTCATCATCGCGTTGGAGACTCCCAGAATATTCATCATCGGGATGTTGAATCCTAGAAGTTTCATCATCGTGGATATGAATCCCAGAATCTTCATCATCGGCTTGGTGACTCCCAGAAGGTTCATCATCGAGATGTTGAATCCCAGAAGCTTCATCTTCAGGGTGGTGACTCTCAAAAGCTTCATCATCATTGCGGTGGAGACTCCCAGAAGTTTCATCATCGGGGTGGTGATTCCAGAAACTTCATCATCGTTGTGGTGACTACCAGAAGCCTCATCATCAATGTGGTGACTCCCAAGAGCTTCATCATCGCGTTGGTGAATCCCAGAAACTTCAACATCTGGGTGGTGATGCCGAGAAGCTTCATCATCATCCGGGTGGTGACTCCCAGAAGCTTCGTCATCATCGGGGTGGTGACTTCCAGAAGATTCATCATCATCAGGGTGGTGCCTCCCAGGAGCATCATGATCAGGGTGGTGATTCCCAAAATCTTCATCATCAGGGTGTCGACTCCCAGAAGCTTCAACATCGGGGTGGTGATTCCCAGAAGCTTCATCATCGGGATGGTGACTCCCAGAATCTTCATCATCGGGGTGGTGACTCCCAGAATCTTCATCGTCTGTGTGTTGACCACCAGAAGCTTCATCATGGGATTGGTGAATCCTAAAAGTTTCATCATCGGGGTGAGGAATCCCAGAAGCTTCATCATCGAGTTGGTGACTCCCAGAAGCTTCATCATCGGGGTGGTGAATCCCAGAAGCTTCATCATGGCAGTGGTGATTCCCACAAACGTCATCATTGGGGTGATGATTCCAAGAAGTTTCATCATCTGGGTTTGGACTCCCAGAAGCTTCTTCATCGTCGGGTTGGTGACTCCCAGAAGCTTCATCATCATCGTGGTGGTTACTCCCAGAAGCTTCATCATCATCAGGGTGTTAAGTCCCAGAAGCATCATCATCATCGGGTTGGTGACTCCCAGAAGCTTCATCGTCATTGGATGGTGACTCCCAGAAGCTTGATCATCGGGGTGGTGACTCCCAGAAGTTTCAACATCATCGTGGTGTTGACTCCCAGAAGCATCATGATCAGGGTGGTGCTTCCCAAAATCTTCATCATCGGTGTGGTGACTCCCAGAAGTTTCATCATCGGGTTAGTGATTCCCAGATGCTTTATCATCGCGGTGGTGACTCCCAGAAGTTTCATCATCAGTGTATTGACTCCCAGAAGCTTCATCATCGGGATGGTGAATTCCCCCCGAATCTTCATCATTGGGATGGTGACTCCTAGAAGCTTTGTCATCAGTTTTGGGATGCCCTGAAGCCTCATCATCAGGGTGGTGAATCCCAGTAGCTTTGTCATCAGGTTGGTGACTCACAGAACCTTTTTCACAGGGGTGGTGTCTCCCAGAAGCTTCACCATCATTTGGGGGGTGACTCCAAGAAGCTTCATCATCATCGGGGTTTTGACTCCCAGAAACTTCACAATCATACGGGTAGACACTCACAGAATCTTCATCATCAACGCGGTGGTGACTCCCTTAATCTTCATCATGGGATTGCTGAATCCTAGAACTTTCATCATGGGGGTGATGTATCCCAGAAGATCCTTCATCAGGTTGGTGACTCCCAGAAGTCTCATCATCGGTGTATTGACTCCCAGAAGCTTCATCATCAGGATGGTGAATCCCAGAATCTTCATCATCGGGGTGGTGACTCCTAGAAGCTTCGTCATCAGTTTTGGGACGCCCTGAAGCCTCATCATCAGGGTGGTGAATCCCAGTAGCTTCGTCATCGGGTTGGTGACTCACAGAACCTTTGTCACTGGGGTGGTGTCTCCCAGAAGCTTCGCCATCATTTGGGGGGTGACTCCAAGAAGCTTCATCATCTTTGGGGTTTTGATTCCCAGAAACCTCATAATCATAGGGGTAGACACTCACAGAATCTTCATCATCAACGTGGTGGTGACTCCCATAATCTTCATCATGGGATTGCTGAATCCTAGAACTTTCATCATGGGGGTGATGTATCCTAGAAGATCCTTCATCAGGTCGATGACTCCCAGAGTCTTCATCTTCGGGGTGGTGAATCCCAGAGGCTTCATCATCGGGGCGCTGTCTCTCAGAAGCTTCATCATCATCACAATGGAGACTCTCAGAAGCTTCATCATCGGGGTGATGATTCCCAGAAGCTTCATAATAGCGGTGGTGACTCCCAGAAGCGTCATCATCGGGGTGGTAACTCCCAGAAACTTCATCATCGCTGTTTTGAATCCCAGAAGATTCATCATAATGGTGCTGACTCCTATAAATTATATCATCGTGGTGATGACTCCCAGAAGCTTCTTCATCATCAGTGTGGTTACTCCCAGAAGCTTTGTCATCTGAGTGATGACTCTCAGAATCTTCATTATCGCCGGGGTGGTGACTCCCAGAAGCTTCATCAGAATCGGGGTGGTGACTCCCAGAAGTTTCATCATCGGGGTGGTGAATGCCAGAAGCATCATCATCGCTATGGTGACTCCCAGAAGCTTCATCATCGGAGTGGTAACTCCCAGAAGCTTCATCATTGAGGTATTTACTTCCAGAAGCTTCATCCTCGGGGTAGTGATTCCCAGAAGTTTCACCATCGGGGTATTAAATCCCAGAAGCTTCATCATCATCAGGGTGGTGACTCCAAGAAGCTTCATCATCGGGGTGGTGACTCCCAGAAGCTTCATCATCATCGGGGTGGTGACTCCCAGAAGCTTTATCATCATCAGGGAGGTGATTCCCAGAAGCGTCATCATCATTGTGGTGTTGAGCCCCAGCATCTTCATCATCGGGGTGGTGACTACCAAAAGCTTCATCATCGGGGTGGTGACTCCCAGAAGCTTCATAATCGGGGTGGTGATTCCTGCAGACTTCATCATCGGGTTGGTGATTCCCAGAAGCTTCATCATCGGGTTGGTGACTCCCAGAAGCTTTATCATCAGGGTGCTGACTCCCAGAGGCTTCATCATAGGGATGGTGACTCCCAGAAACTTCATTATCATCGTGGTGGTTACTCCCAGAAGCTTCATCATCGGAGTTGTGATTCCCAGAATCTTCATCGTTGGGGTGGTGTCACAAAGAAGCTTCATCATCAGGGTGGTGACTCCCAGAGGCTTCATCATCTGGGTGGGGACTCACAGAAGCCTCATCTTCATCATGGTGGTGACTACCAGAAACTTCATAATCAGTGTGTTGACTCCGAGAAGCTTCATCATCATCTGGATAGTGACTCCCAGAAACTTCATCATCATTAGTGTGTTGACTTGCAGAAACTTCATCGGGGTGGTGATTCCCAGAAGCTTCATCATCGGGGTGGTGACTCCCAGAAGTTCATCATCGGGGTGGAGACTCCCAGAAGCTTCATCATCTGGGTGGTGTCTCCCAGAGGCTTCGTCATCTGGATGGTGATTCCCAGAAGTTTCATTATCGGGTTGGTGACTCCCAGAAGCTTCATCATCAGGGTGTTGACTACCAGAAATTTCATCATCGGGGTGGTGATTCTCAGAAGATTCATCATCTGGGTGGTGATGCCCTGAAGCTTCATCATCGGAGTGGTGACTCCAGAAGCTTTATAATCATCGGTTTGGTAACTCCCAGAAGCTTCATCATCGGGGTGGTGAGTCCCAGCATCTTCATCATAGGGGTGGTGATTACCAAAAGATTCATCATCGGGTTGGTGACTCCCAGAAGCTTCATAATTTGGGTGGTGACTCCCAGATGCTTCATCATCGGGTTCGTGATTCCCAGAAGCTTCATATTCGGAGTGGTGAATCCCGGAAGCTTCATCACCAGGGTGGTAACTCCCCCTGAAGCTTCATCATTGGGATGGTGATTCCCAGAAGCTTCATAATCGGGGTGGTGACTCCCAGAAGCTTCATCATCAGGGTGGTAACTCCCAGAGGCTTCGTCATCGGTTTGTTGATTCCCGGAAGTTTCATTATCAGGGTGTTGACTCCCAGAAGCTTCATCAATGGGGTGGTGATTCCCAGAAGCTTCATCATGTGTACGGTGATTCTCAGAAACTTCATCATCAGGGTGGTGACTCCCAGAAGCTACATCATCGCGGTTGTGAATCTCAGAAGCTTCATCATCGGTTTGGTGAATCCCAGAAGTTTCATCAACGGGGTAGGATTCTCAGAAGCTTCAGCATCGGGGAGGTGGCTCCCAGAAGCTTGATAATCGGAGTGTTGACTCCCAGAATATTTATCATCGGGATGCTGACTCCCAGAGGCTTCATCATCATCGGGATGGTAACTCTCAGAAGCTTCATCATCATCAGGGTTGTGACTCCCTGAAGATTCATCATCAGGGTGGTGATTCCCAGAAGCTTCATCATCGTTGTGGTGACTCCCAGAAGCTTCATCATCGTGGTGGTGACTCCCAGAAGCTTCATCATCGGGGTGGTGACTCCCAGAAGCTTCATCATCGGGTTGGTGATTCCCAGAAAGTTCATCATCAGGGTATTGACTCCCAGAAGCTTCGTCATCATCGGGGTTGTCACTCCCAGAAGCTTCCTCATCATTGGGGTGCTGATTCCCAGAAGCGTCATCATCATTGGGGTGGTGACTCCCAAAAGCTTCATCATCATTGGGGTGGTGACTCCCAAAAGCTTCATCATCATCGGGGTGGTGACTCCAAAAGGCTTCATCATCATTGGTGTGGTGACTCCCAGAAAATTCATCATCATCGCGGTGGTGAGTCCCAGAAGCATCATCATCGTGTTGGGGCTTCCCAGAATCTTCCTCATCAGGGTGGCAACTCCCAGAAGTTTCATCATCAGGGTGTGGATTCCCAGAAATTCATCATCGGGTAGTGACTCCCAGAAGCTTCATCATTGGGATTTTGACTCCCAGAAGCTTCATCACTGGGATGGTGAATCCCAGAAGCTTCATCAGCGGGGTGGTGAATCCCAGAAAGTTCATCATCGGGGTGGGCACTCCCAGAAGCCTTATCATCGGGGTGGTGACTCCCAGAAGCTTCATAATCATCAGGGTGGTGACTCCTAGAAGGTTTGTCATCATCAGGTAGGTGATTCCCAGAAACTTCATCATCCTCGGGGTGTTGAGCCCCAGCATCTTCATCATCGGGGTGGTGATTACCAAAACTTCATCATCGGGGTGGTGACTTCCAGAAGGTTCATAATCGGGGTGGTGATTCCCAGAGGCTTCATCATCAGGCTGGTGATTCTCAGAAGCTTCATCATCAGGGTGGTGACTCCCGGAAGCTTTGTCATCAGGGTGCTGACTCCCAGAGGCTTCATCATCATAGGGATGGTGACTCCCAGAAACTGCATTATCATCGGGGTGGTGACTGCCAGAAGCTTCATCATCAGAGTTGTGATTCCCAGAATCTTCATCGTCGGGGTGGTGTCACAAGAAACTTCATCATCAGGGTGGTGACTCCCAGAGGCTTCATCATCTGGGTGGGGACTCATAGAAGCCTCATCATCATCATGGTGGTGACTACCAGAAACTTCATAATCGGTGTGGTGACTCCGAGAAGCTTCATCATCATCTGGATGGTGACTCCCAGAAACTTCATCATCATTGGTGTGATAACTTGCAGAAGCTTCATCATCGGGGTGGTGATTCCCAGAAGCTTCATCATCAGGGTGGTGACTCCCAGAAGTTCATCATCGGGGTGGAGACTCCCAGAAGCTTCATCATCTGGGTGTTGACTCCCAGAGGCTTCGTCATCAGGATGGTGATTCCCAGAAGCTTCATTATCGGGTTGGTGACTCCCAGAAGCTTCATCATCGTGGTGTTGACTACCAGAAAGTTCATCATCGGGGTGGTGATTCTCAGAAGATTCGTCATTGGGGTGGTGATGCCCAGAAGCTTCGTCATCGGAGTGGTGACTCGCAGAAGCTTTCTAATCATCGCGGTGGTAACTCCCAGAAGCTTCATCATTATCGGGGTGGTGAGTCCCAGCATCTTCATCATAGGGGTGGTGATTACAAAAGATTCATCTTGGGGGTGGTGACTCCCAGAAGCTTCATAATTGGGGTGGTGACTCCCAGAGGCTTCATCATCGGGTTTGTGATTCCCAGAAGCTTCATATTCCGGGTGCTGAATCCCGGAAGCTTCATCATCAGGGTGGTGACTCCCAGAAGCTTCATCATTGGGATGGTGATTCCCATAAGCTTCAAAATCGGGGTGGTGACTCCCAGAAACTTCATCATCGGGATGGTGACTCCCAGAAGCTTCATCATCGGGGTGGTAACTCCCAGAGGCTTCGTCATTGGGTTGTTGATTTCCGGAAGATTCATTATCAGGTTGTTGACTCCCAGAAGCTTCATCAATGGGGTGGTGATTCCCAGAAGCTTCATCATGTGTATGATGATTCTCAGAAACTTCATCATCAGGGTGGTGACTCCCAGAAGCTACATCATCGTGGTTGTGAATCTCAGAAGCTTCATCATCGGTTTGGTGAATCCCAGAAGTTTCATCATCGGGGTAGGATTCTCAGAAGCTTCAGCATCGGGGAGGTGGCTCCCAGAAGCTTGATAATTGGAGTGTTGACTCCCAGAATATTTATCACTGGGGTGCTGACTCACCGAGGCTTCATCATCATCAGGATGGTAACTCAGAAGCTTCATCATCATCGTGGTGGTGACTCCTTGAAGATTCATCATCAGGGTGGTGATTCCCAGAAGCTTCATCATCGTTGTGGTGACTCCCAGAAGCTTCATCATCGTGGTGGTGACTTCCAGAAGCTTCGTCATCGGGGTGGTGACTCCCAGAAGCTTCATGATTGGGTTGGTGATTCCCAGAAATTTCATCATCGGGGTGGTGACTCCCAGAAGCTTCGTCATCTTTGGTGTGGTGACTCCCAGAAGCTTCCTATCATCTGGGTGCTGATTCACAGATGCGTCATCATCATTGGCGTGGTGACTCCCAAAGCTTCATCATCATTGGGGTGGTGACTCCAGAAAGCTTCATCATCATTGGTGTGGTGACTCCCAGAAAATTCATCATCATCGGGGTGGTGAGTCCCAGAAGCATCATCATCGGGGTGGTGCTTCCCAAAATCTTCCTCATCGGGGTGGCGACTCCCTGAAGTTTCAACATCAGGGTGTGGATTCCCAGAAATTCATCATCGGGTAGTGACTCCCAGAAGCTTCATCATCGTGGTGGTGACTTCCAGAAGCTTCATCATGGGGTGGTGACTCCCAGAAGCTTCATGATTGGGTTGTGATTCCCAGAAATTTCATCATCGGGGTGGTGACTCCCAGAAGCTTCTTCATCTTTGGTGTGGTGACTCCCAGAAGCTTCCTCATCATCTGGGTGCTGATTCACAGATGCGTCATCATCATTGGCGTGGTGACTCCCAAAAGCTTCATCATCATTGGGGTGGTGACTCCAGAAAGCTTCATCATCATTGGTGTGGTGACTCCCAGAAAATTCATCATCATCAGGGTGGTGAGTCCCAGAAACATCATCATCGGGGTGGTGCTTCCCAAAATCTTCCTCATCGGGGTGGCGACTCCCAGAAGTTTCAACATCAGGGTGTGGATTCCCAGAAATTCATCATCGGGTAGTGACTCCCAGAAGCTTCATCATCGTGGTGGTGACTTCCAGAAGCTTCATCATCGGGGTGGTGACTCCAGAAGCTTCATGATTGGGTTGGTGATTCCCAGAATTTCATCATCGGGGTGGTGACTCCCAGAAGCTTCTCATCTTTGGTGTGGTGACTCCAGAAGCTTCCTCATCATCTGGGTGCTGATTCACAGATGCGTCATCATCATTGCGTGTGACTCCCAAAAGCTTCATCATCATTGGGGTGGTGACTCCAGAAAGCTTCATCATTGGTGTGGTGACTCCCAGAAAATTCATCATCATCAGGGTGGTGAGTCCCAGAAACATCATCATCGGGGTGGTGCTTCCCAAAATCTTCCTCATCGGGGTGGCGACTCCCAGAAGTTTCAACATCAGGGTGTGGATTCCCAGAAATTCATCATCGGGTAGTGACTCCCAGAAGCTTCATCATTGCGATTTTGACTCCCAGAAGCTTCATCACTGGTATGGTGAATCCCATAATCTTCATCGTCGGGGTGTTCAATCCAGAAGATTCATCATCGGGGTGGGCACTCCCAGAAGCCTTATCATCGGTGTGGTGACTCCCAGAAGCTTCATCATCATCGGGTTGGTGACTCCCAGAAACTTCGTCATCGGAGTCGTGAGTCAGAGAAGTTTCATCATCAGGTTGGTGACTCCCAGAAGCTTCATCATCATCAGGTTGTTGTCTCCCAGAAGCTACATCATCACCACGGTGGTGACTCGCAGAAACTTCATCATCACGATTGCGAATCCCAGAAGTTTCATCGGTGTGATGAATCCCAGAAGCTTCATCATCCGGTTGGTGACTCCTGGAGGCTTCATCATCTGTCTGGTGAATCCCAGAAGCTTCATCATTGGGGTTGTGACTCTCAGAAGCTTCATCATCATCGGGGTGTTGAATCTCAGAAGCTTCGTCATCGGGATGGTGATTCCCAGAAGCTTCATAATCGGGATCGTGACTCTCAGAAGATTCTTCATCATCTGGGTGGTGACTCCCAGAAGCATCATCATCGGGGTGGTGCTTCTCAAAATCTTCATCCTCGGGGTGGCAACTGCCAGAAATTTCATCATCGGGGTGTTGATTCCCAGAAGCTTCATCATCTAGGTAATGACTCCCAGAAGCTTCATCAGCTGGATTTTGACTCCCGGAAGCTTCATCATCGGGATGCTGAGTCCCAGAATCTTCATCATCGGGGTGGTGAATCCCAGAAGCTTCATTATCGGGGTGGGGACTCCCAGAAGCCTTATCATCGGGGTGGTTACTCCCAGAAGCTTCATCATCAGCGTGGTGGTGACTCCCAGAATAGTCTTTATCGGGTCAGTGACTCATGGAAGCTTCATCATTGTTGTGTTGACTCCCAGAAGCTTCATCATCATCAGGGTGGTGGCTCCCAGAAGCTTCATCATCACCGCGGTGGTGACTCCCAGAATCGTTGTCATTGGGGTGGTGAATCCCAGAAGTTTCTTCATCGGGGTGATGAATCCCAGCAGCTTCATCATCGGGTTGTTGACTCCAAGAGGCTTCATTATCCTGTTGTTGGATCCCAGAAGCTACATCATCAGGGTTCTGACTCTCAGAAGTTTCATCATCGCTGTCGTGACTCTCAGAAACTTCATTATTGGGGTGGTGATTGTGAGAAGCTTCATCATTGGGGTTTTGAATCCAAGAAGTTTCATCATCAGGGTGGTGACTCCCAGAATTTTCATCATCGAGGTGGTGATTCCCAGAAGTTTCATCATCGGGGTTGTGAATCCCAGAAATTTCATCATCGGGGTGTTGACTCCCAGAAGCTTCATCATCCTTGTGGAGTCTCCCAGAGGCTTCATCATCTGGTTCCTGATTCCCAGAAGCTTCATCATCTGGGTGGTGAATCCCAGAAACTTTGTCATCGTGGTGGTGACTCTCAGAAGCTTCCTCATCGGGGTGGTGATTCCTAGAAATTTCAAAATCGGCATGGTGACTCCCAGAAGTTCATCATTGGGGTGGTGACTCCCAAAAACTTCTACATCAGGCTGTTCATTCTCAGAAGTTTCATCATCAGGGTGGTGACTCCCAGAAGTTTCATCATCAGTGTGGTGACTCCCAGAAGCTTTACTATCATCGGGGTGGTGATTCCCAGAAACTTCATGATCATCGGGGTGGTGAATACCAGCAGCTTCATCATCGGCGTGGTGACTACCAGAAGTTTCATCAGGGTGATGAATCCCAGAGGCTTCAACATCGTGTTGGTGATTCCCAGAAGCTTCATCATCAGGTGTTCAATCCCAGAATACTCATCGTCAGGGTAGTGACTCCCAGAAGCTTCATCAATGGGGTGGTGTTTCCCAGAAGCTTCGTCATTGGGGATGGGACTCCCAGAAGATTCATCATGGCGGTGGTGAATCACAGAAGACTCATCATAGGGGTGGTGAATCTCAGAAGCTTCATAATCACCGAGGTGGTGAATCCCAGAAGCTTCATAAATGGGGTGGTGAATCCCAGAAGATTCATCATCGTAGTGGTGAATCCCAGAGGCTTCATCATCGGTTTGGTGATTACCAGAAGCTTCATCATCCGGTTGATGACTCCCAGAAGTCTCATCATCGTGGTGGTGCCTCTCAGAAGCTTCATCATCAGGGTGCTGACTCCCAGAAGCTTCATCATCGACGTGGTGATTCCCAGAAGCTTTATCATCATTGGGGACGTGACTCGCAGAAGCTTCATCTTCATTGGGGTGGTGAGCCCCAGCATCTTCATCATCGTGGTGGTGACTACCAAAAGCTTCATCATCGGGGTGGTGACTCCCAGAAGCTTCATAATCGGGGTGGTGATTAATAGAGGCTTCATCATTGGGTTGGTGATTCCCAGAAGCTTCATCATTGTGGTGGTGAACCCCAGAAGCTTCATCATCAGGGTGGTGTCCCCCAGAAGCTTAATCATTGTGGTGGTGATTCCCAGAATCTTCATCATCATTGTGGTGACACCCAGAACCTTCTTCATCGTGGTGGTGAATCCCACAAGCTTCATCATCAGGGTTGTCATTCCCAGAAGCTTAATCATTGGGGTGGTGATTCCCAGAAAGTTCATCCTCGGGTTGGGGACTCCCAGAATCTTCATCATCATCGGGGTGGTGACCTCCAGAAGCTTCATCATCATCGGGGTGGTGACTCCCAGAAGCTTCATCATCATTGGGGTGGTGACTTCCAGAAGATTCATTATCATCGGGGTGGTGACTCCCAGAAGCATCATCATCAGGGTCGTCCTTCCCAAAATCTTCATCATCGGGGTGGCAACTCCCAGAAGTTTCATCATCGGGGTGTTCATTCCCAGAATCTTCATCATCAGGGTGGTGAATCCCAGTAGCTTCATCATCGGGGTTGTGACTCTCAGAAGCTTCATCATCATCGGGTTGGTGACTCTCTGAAGTTTCATCATCAGGGTGGTGATTCTCAGAAGTTTCATAATCGTTGTGGTGACTCCCAGAAGCTTCATCATCGGGGTGGTGGTTCCCAGAAAGTTCATCATTGGGGTGGTGACTCCCAGAAGCTTCTTCATCATCCGGGTGGTGACTCCCAGAAGCTTTCTCATAATCGGGGTGGTGACTCCCAGAAGTGTCATCATCATTGGGGAGGTGACTCCCTGAAGCTTCATCGTCATCGGGGTGTTGACTTCCTAAAGCTTCATCATCATCAGAGTGGTGACTCCCAGAATCTTCATCATCATCGGGGTGGTGACTCCCAAAAGATTCATCATCATCGGGGTGGTGACTCCCAGAAGCATCATTATCGTGGTGGTGCTTCCCAAATCTTCCTCATTGGGGTGGCGACTCCCAGAAGTTTCATCATCAGGGTGTTGATTCCCAGAAGCTTCATCATCGGGTAGGGACTCCCAGAAGTTTCATCATTGGGGTTTTGACTCCCAGAAGCTTCATCATCGGGATGGTGAATTGTAGAATATTCATTGTTGGGGTGGAGAATCCCAGAAGTTTCATCATCGGGGTGGGGACTCCCAGAACCCTTATCATTGGGGTGCTGAATCCCAGAATCTTCATCATCATCGGGGTGGTGACTCCCAGAAGCTTCGTCATCGGGGTGGTGACTCACTGAAGCTTCATCATCGGGGTGGTGACTCCCAGAAGCCACATCATCATCGGGATGGTGATTCCCAGAAGCTACATCATCACCACGGTGGTGACTCCCGGAATCTTCATCATAGGGGTGTTCGATCCCAGAAGTTTCGTCATTGGGGTGGGGATGCCCAGAAGCCTTATGATTGCGGTGGTGACTCTCAGAAGCTTTATCATCATCAGGGTGTTGACTCCCAAAACCATCATCATCAGGGTGATGATTCCCAGAATCTTCATCATCGGGGTGTCGATTCCCAGAAGCTTCATCATCGGGTTGGTGACTCCCAGTAGCTTCATCATTGGGGTGGTGATTCCCAGAAGCTTCGTCATTGGGGTGGTGACTCCCAGAAGTTTTATCACCATGGTGAATCCGAGAAGCTTCATCATTGGTGTGGTGACTCACAGAAGCTTCATCATCATGGGGGTGGTGACTTCCTGAAGCTTAATTATCAGGGCGGTGATTCCCAGAAGCTTAATCATCGTTGCGGTGATTCCCAGAATCTTCGTCATCAGGTTTTTGACTCCCAGAAGCTTCATCATCGGGGTGGTGACTCCCAGAATCTTAATCATCAGGGTGGTGATTCCCAGAAAGTTCATCCTCGGGGTAGGGACTCCCAGAATCTTCGTCATCCTCCTCGTGGTGACTCCCAGAAGCTTCATCCTCATCTGGGTGGTGACACCCAGAAGCTTCATCATCATCGCCGTGATGACTCTCAGATGCTTCATCATCATCAGGGTGGTGACTCCCAAAAGATTCATCATCATCATTGTGGTGATTCCTAGAAGCTTCATCATCAGGGTGGTGACTCCCAAAAGATTCATCATCATCGTAGTGGTGATTCCTAGAAGCTTCATCATTGGGGTGGTGACTCCCAGAAGCTTCATCATCGGGGTGGTGACTCCCAGAAGCTTCATTATTGGGGTGGTGACTCTCTGAAGCTTCATCATTGGGGTGGTGACTCCCAGAAGCTTCATCATCATCATGGTGGTGACTGCCAGAAGTTTCATCATCATCGAGGAGGTGACTCCCAGAAGCTTCATCATCATAGGGGTGGTGATTCCCAGAAGATTTATAATAATCGAGGTGATGACTCCCAGAAGCATTATGATCCTGGTGGTGATTCCCAAAACATCATCGGGGTGATGACTCCCAGAAGTTTCATCATAGGGGTCGTGATTCCCAGAAGATTCATCATCAGGTAGGTGTCTCCCAGAAACTTCATCATCGGGGTTTTGACTCCCAGCAGCTTCATCATCGGGCTGGTGAATCCCAGAATATTCATCATCGGGGAGGTGATTCCCAGAAGCTTCATCATCGTTGTGGGGACTCCCAGAAGCCTCATCATCGGGGTGGTGACTCCCTGCAACTTCATCATCATCGGGGTGGTGACTCCTAGAAGCTTCATCATCTGGGTGGTGACTCACAGAACCTTCATCATTGGGGTGGTGTCTCCCAGAAGCTTCATCATCATCGTGGGGTGACTCCTAAAAGCTTCGTCATCATTGGGGTGGTGACTCCCAGAAGCTTCTTCACCATCAAGGTGGTGACTCCCAGAAGATTCATTATCATCGAGGTGGTGACTCCCAGAAGCATCATGAGCAGGGTGGTGCTTAACAAAATCTTCATCATCAGTATGGTGACTCCCAGAAATTTCATCATCAGGGTGGTGATTCCCAGAAGCTTCATAATCGGTGTGGTGACTCCCAGAAACTTCATCATCATTGTGGTGACTCCCAGAATCTTTGTCATCAAGGTGGTGACTCACAGAATCATCATCGGGTGGTGTCTCCCAGAAGCTTCATCATCATCGTGGGGGTGACTCCTAAAAGCTTCATCATCATCGGGGTTTTGACTTCCAGAAGCTTCATCATCATCGCATAGGTGACTCCCAGATTATTCATCATCTGGTTGGTGAATCCTAGACGTTTTATCAGGGGGGTGATGAATCCCAGAAGCTTCATCATCGGGTTACTGACTCCCAGAAGCGTCATCATTAGGGTAGTGACTCCCAGATGTTCCATCATCGCGGTGGTGATTCCCAGAAGCTTCATCATCGAAGTGGTGATTCCCAAAATCTTCCTCATCTGGGTGGTGACTCCCAGAAACTTCATCATCGGGGTGGTGATTCCCAAAATCTTCATCATTGGGGTGGTGACTCCCAGAAGCTTCATCATCTGGGTGGTAAATCCCAGAAGCTTCATTATCGGGGTGGTGACTCCTAGAGGCAACATCATCAGGTGTTGACTCCCAGAAGCTTCATCATGGGTGGTGACTCCCAGAAGCTTCATTTTGGGGCGGTGACTCTCTGAAGCTTCATCATTGGGGTGGTGACTCCCAGAAGCTTCATCATCATCATCATGGTGACTGTCAGAAGTTTCATCATCATCAGGGTGTGACTCCCAGAAGCATCATGATCATGGTGGTGCTTCCCAAAATATTCATCATCGGGGTGGTGACTCCCAGAAATTTCATCATCGTGGTGGTGATTCCCAGAAGATTCATCATCGGATAGGTGTCTTCCAGAAGCTTCATTATCGGGGTTTTGACTCCCAGCAGCTTCATCATCAGGGTGGTGAATCCCAGAATCTTCATCATCAGGGAGGTGATTCCCAGAAGCTTCATCATCAGTGTGGGGACTCCCAGAAGCCTCATCATCGGGGTGGTGCTTCCCAGAAGCCTCATCATATTGGGGTGCTGACTTCCAGAAGCTTCATCATCGGGGTGGTGAATCCCAGAAACTTCATCATCATTGAGGTGATTCCCAGAAGCTTCATCATCGGTGTGGGGACTCCCAGAAGCCTCATCATTGGGGTGGTGACTCTCAGAAGCTTCATCATCATCAGGGTACTGACTCCCAGAAGCTTCGTCATCGGGGTGGTGACTCACAGAACATTCATCATTTGGGTGGTGTCTCCCAGGGGCTTCATCATCATCATGGGGTGACTCCTAAAAGCTTCATCATCATCAGGGTGGTGACTCCCAGAATCTTCATCATCATCAGTTTAGTGACTCCCAGAATCTTCATCATCATTGTGGTGGTGACTGCCAGAATATTCGTCATCCCGGTGGTGAATCCTAGAAGTTTCGTCATCAGGGTGATGAATCCCAGAAGCTTCATCATAGGCTTGGTGACTCCCAGAGTCTTCATCATTGGGGTGTTGAATCCCAGAAGCTTCATCGTCTGGGTGGTGCCTCTCAGAAGCTTCATCATCGTCGTGGTGGAGATTCCCAGAAGTCTCATCATCGACGTGGTGATTCCCAGAAGTTTCATCATCGTTGTGGTGACATCCAGAAGCTTCATCATCCAGGTGGTGACTCCCATAAGCTTCATCATCTGGGTGGTGAATCCCAGAAACTTCATCGTCCTGGTGGTAACTCTGAGAAGCTTCATCATCAGTGTTTTGAATCCCAGAAGCTTCATAATCAGGGTGATGACTCCCATAAATTTCATCATCGCTTTGAGGACTCCCAGAAGCTTCTTCATCATCAGGGTGGTGACTCCCAGAAGCTTCGTCATCCTGGTGGTGACTCCAAGCAGCTTCATCTTAGTCGGGGTGGTGACTCCCAGAAGTTTCATCATCATCTGGGTGGTGATTCCTAGAAGCTTCATTATCGAGTTGGTGAATCCCAGAAGCTTTATCATCAGGGTGGTGACTCCCAGAAATTTCATCATCGGGGTGGCGACTCCCAGCAGCTTTATCATTGGGGTGGTGACTCCCAGAAGCTTCATCAGGGTAGTGACTCCCAGAAGTCTCAATATCGGGTAGTGATTCCCAGAGGCTTCATGTTCATCAGGGTAGTGACTCCCAGAAGCTTCATCATCATCTGGGTGGTGAATCCCAGAAGATTTATCATTGGGATGGTGAATCCCAGAAGTTTCATCATCGGTGTGGTGAGTCTCAGAATCTTCATCATCGTGGTGTTGTCTCCCAGAAGATTAATCGTCATCGGGTTGGTGACTCCCAGAACTTCATCCTCGGGATGATGACTCCCAAAAGCTTTATCATTGGGGTTTTGACTACCAGAAGCTTCATCGTCAAAGGGTTGGTGACTTCCAGAAACTTCATCATCGTGATGGTGATTCCCAGAAGCTTCATCATCGGGGTGGTGATACTCTGAAGTTTCATCATCGGCGCGGTGATTACCAGAAGATTCATCATCGTTGTGTTGACTCCCAGAAGTTTCAGCATCAGGGTGGTGAATCCCAGAAGCTTCATCTTCGGCGTGGTGACTCCCAGAAGCTTCATCATGGCAGTGGTGATTCCCAGAAACTTCATCATAGGCATGATGATTACGAGAAGTTTCATCATCAGGGTTTTGACTCCCAGAAGTTTCATCATCTTCACGTTGGTGACTCCCAGAAGCTTCATCATCATCAGGGTTTTGAGTCCCAGAAGATTCATCATCATCGGGGTGGTGACTCCCAGAATCATCATGATCAGGGTGGTGCTTCCCAAAATCTTCATCATCGGGATGGTGAATCCCAGAAATTTCATCATCTTGGTGGTGATTCCCAGAAGCTTCATGATCCGGGTGGTGACCCCCAGAAAATTCATCATCGTTGTTGTGATTCCCAGAATCTTTGTCATCTACCTGGTAACTCACAGAATCATCATCATTGGGGTGGTGTCTCCCAGAAGCTTCATCATCATCGGGGAGGTGACTCCTAAAAGCTTCATCATCATCGGGGTTGTGACTCCCAGAAGCTTCATCATCATCGCATAGGTGACTCCCAGATTATTCCTCATCGGGGTGGTGAATCCTAGACGTTTCATCAGCTGGGTGATGAATCCCAGAATCTTCATCATCGGGTTGGTGACTCCCAGAAGCTTCATCATCAGGGTGGTGGCTCCCAGAAGCTTCATCATCAGGGTGGTGATTCCCAGAAACTTCATCATTGGGGTTGTCACTCCCAGAAGCTTCATCATCATCGGGATGGGGACTCCAAAAAGCTTCATCATCGAGGTGTTGACTCCCAGAATCTTCAACATCTTCGGGGTGGTGACTCCCAGAAGCTTCATCATCATCAGGGTGCTGACTCCCAGAAGGTTCATTATCATTGGGGTGGTGGCTCCCAGAAGGTTCTTCATCATCTGGGTGGTGACTCATAGAAGTTTCATCATCATCGGGGTGGTGACTCCAAGAAGATTCATCTTCATCAGGTTGGTGACTCCCAGAACTTCATCCTCGGTGTGGAGACTTCCAGAAGCTTTATCTTCTGGTTGGTGAATCCCAGAAGCTTCATCATCGGGGTGTGACTCCCAGAATCGTCATCAGCGGGGTGGTGACTCCAAGAAGCTTTGTTATTGGGGATTTGACTCTCAGAAGCTTCGTCAATGGGGTGTTGACTCACAGAAGCTTCATCATCGTCGCTGTGGTGACACCCAGAAGCTTCATCATCGGTTTGGTGAAATCCAGAAGCTTCATCATAGGGTTGGTGGCTCTCAGAAGCTTTATCATCGTGGTGGTGATTCCCAGAAGCTTCATCATCAGCATGGTGACTCCCTGAATCTTCGTCATCTGGGTTTTGACTCCCAGAGTCTTCATCATTGGGTTGGTGATTCCAAGAAGCTTCATCATAGGGGTGGTGACTCCCAGAAGTTTCATCATCTGGGTGGAGAATTCTAGAAGTTTTAAAATCGGGGTTGTGACTCCCAGAAGATTCATCATCATGGTGGTGAATCTCAGAAGGTTCGTCATTATGGTGGTGACCTCAGAAGCTTCATCATCATCGGCGTGGTGAATCACAGAAGGTTTATCATTGGAGTAGTGATTCCCAGAAGCTTCATCATCAGGGTGGTGTCTCCCAGAATTTTCATCATCGAGGTGGTGATTCCCAGAAGTTTCATCATCGGGGTTGTGAATCCCAGAAATTTCATCATCGGGGTGTTGACTCCCAGAAGCTTCATCATCCTAGTGGAGTCTCCCAGAGGCTTCATCATCAGGTTCCTGATTCCCAGAAGCTTCATCATCTGGGTGGTGAATCCCAGAAACTTTGTCATCGTGGTGGTGACTCTCAGAAGCTTCCTCATCGGGGTGGTGATTCCTAGAAATTTCAAAATCGGCATGGTGACTCCCAGAAGTTCATCATTGGGGTGGTGACTCCCAAAAACTTCTACATCAGGCTGTTCATTCTCAGAAGTTTCATCATCAGGGTGGTGACTCCCAGAAGTTTCATCATCAGTGTGGTGACTCCCAGAAGCTTTACTATCATCGGGGTGGTGATTCCCAGAAACTTCATGATCATCGGGGTGGTGAATACCAGCAGCTTCATCATCGGCGTGGTGACTACCAGAAGTTTCATCAGGGTGATGAATCCCAGAGGCTTCAACATCGTGTTGGTGATTCCCAGAAGCTTCATCATCAGGTGTTCAATCCCAGAATACTCATCGTCAGGGTAGTGACTCCCAGAAGCTTCATCAATGGGGTGGTGTTTCCCAGAAGCTTCGTCATTGGGGATGGGACTCCCAGAAGATTCATCATGGCGGTGGTGAATCACAGAAGACTCATCATAGGGGTGGTGAATCTCAGAAGCTTCATAATCACCGAGGTGGTGAATCCCAGAAGCTTCATAAATGGGGTGGTGAATCCCAGAAGATTCATCATCGTAGTGGTGAATCCCAGAGGCTTCATCATCGGTTTGGTGATTACCAGAAGCTTCATCATCCGGTTGATGACTCCCAGAAGTCTCATCATCGTGGTGGTGCCTCTCAGAAGCTTCATCATCAGGGTGCTGACTCCCAGAAGCTTCATCATCGACGTGGTGATTCCCAGAAGCTTTATCATCATTGGGGACGTGACTTGCAGAAGCTTCATCTTCATTGGGGTGGTGAGCCCCAGCATCTTCATCATCGTGGTGGTGACTACCAAAAGCTTCATCATCGGGGTGGTGACTCCCAGAAGCTTCATAATCGGGGTGGTGATTAATAGAGGCTTCATCATTGGGTTGGTGATTCCCAGAAGCTTCATCATTGAGGTGGTGAACCCCAGAAGCTTCATCATCAGGGTGGTGTCCCCCAGAAGCTTAATCATTGTGGTGGTGATTCCCAGAATCTTCATCATCATTGTGGTGACACCCAGAACCTTCTTCATCATGGTGGTGAATCCCACAAGCTTCATCATCAGGGTTGTCATTCCCAGAAGCTTAATCATTGGGGTGGTGATTCCCAGAACGTTCATCCTCGGGTTGGGGACTCCCAGAATCTTCATCATCATCGGGGTGGTGACCTCCAGAAGCTTCATCATCATCGGGGTGGTGACTCCCAGAAGCTTCATCATCATTGGGGTGGTGACTTCCAGAAGATTCATTATCATCGGGGTGGTGACTCCCAGAAGCATCATCATCAGGGTCGTCCTTCCCAAAATCTTCATCATCGGGGTGGCAACTCCCAGAAGTTTCATCATCGGGGTGTTCATTCCCAGAATCTTCATCATCAGGGTGGTGAATCCCAGTAGCTTCATCATCGGGGTTGTGACTCTCAGAAGCTTCATCATCATCGGGTTGGTGACTCTCTGAAGTTTCATCATCAGGGTGGTGATTCTCAGAAGTTTCATAATCGTTGTGGTGACTCCCAGAAGCTTCATCATCGGGGTGGTGGTTCCCAGAAAGTTCATCATTGGGGTGGTGACTCCCAGAAGCTTCTTCATCATCCGGGTGGTGACTCCCAGAAGCTTTCTCATAATCGGGGTGGTGACTCCCAGAAGTGTCATCATCATTGGGGAGGTGACTCCCTGAAGCTTCATCGTCATCGGGGTGTTGACTTCCTAAAGCTTCATCATCATCAGAGTGGTGACTCCCAGAATCTTCATCATCATCGGGGTGGTGACTCCCAAAAGATTCATCATCATCGGGGTGGTGACTCCCAGAAGCATCATTATCGTGGTGGTGCTTCCCAAATCTTCCTCATTGGGGTGGCGACTCCCAGAAGTTTCATCATCAGGGTGTTGATTCCCAGAAGCTTCATCATCGGGTAGGGACTCCCAGAAGTTTCATCATTGGGGTTTTGACTCCCAGAAGCTTCATCATCGGGATGGTGAATTGTAGAATATTCATTGTTGGGGTGGAGAATCCCAGAAGTTTCATCATCGGGGTGGGGACTCCCAGAACCCTTATCATTGGGGTGCTGAATCCCAGAATCTTCATCATCATCGGGGTGGTGACTCCCAGAAGCTTCGTCATCGGGGTGGTGACTCACTGAAGCTTCATCATCGGGGTGGTGACTCCCAGAAGCCACATCATCATCGGGATGGTGATTCCCAGAAGCTACATCATCACCACGGTGGTGACTCCCGGAATCTTCATCATAGGGGTGTTCGATCCCAGAAGTTTCGTCATTGGGGTGGGGATGCCCAGAAGCCTTATGATTGCGGTGGTGACTCTCAGAAGCTTTATCATCATCAGGGTGTTGACTCCCAAAACCATCATCATCAGGGTGATGATTCCCAGAATCTTCATCATCGGGGTGTCGATTCCCAGAAGCTTCATCATCGGGTTGGTGACTCCCAGTAGCTTCATCATTGGGGTGGTGATTCCCAGAAGCTTCGTCATTGGGGTGGTGACTCCCAGAAGTTTTATCACCATGGTGAATCCGAGAAGCTTCATCATTGGTGTGGTGACTCACAGAAGCTTCATCATCATGGGGGTGGTGACTTCCTGAAGCTTAATTATCAGGGCGGTGATTCCCAGAAGCTTAATCATCGTTGCGGTGATTCCCAGAATCTTCGTCATCAGGTTTTTGACTCCCAGAAGCTTCATCATCGGGGTGGTGACTCCCAGAATCTTAATCATCAGGGTGGTGATTCCCAGAAAGTTCATCCTCGGGGTAGGGACTCCCAGAATCTTCGTCATCCTCCTCGTGGTGACTCCCAGAAGCTTCATCCTCATCTGGGTGGTGACACCCAGAAGCTTCATCATCATCGCCGTGATGACTCTCAGATGCTTCATCATCATCAGGGTGGTGACTCCCAAAAGATTCATCATCATCATTGTGGTGATTCCTAGAAGCTTCATCATCAGGGTGGTGACTCCCAAAAGATTCATCATCATCGTAGTGGTGATTCCTAGAAGCTTCATCATTGGGGTGGTGACTCCCAGAAGCTTCATCATCGGGGTGGTGACTCCCAGAAGCTTCATTATTGGGGTGGTGACTCTCTGAAGCTTCATCATTGGGGTGGTGACTCCCAGAAGCTTCATCATCATCATGGTGGTGACTGCCAGAAGTTTCATCATCATCGAGGAGGTGACTCCCAGAAGCTTCATCATCATAGGGGTGGTGATTCCCAGAAGATTTATAATAATCGAGGTGATGACTCCCAGAAGCATTATGATCCTGGTGGTGATTCCCAAAACATCATCGGGGTGATGACTCCCAGAAGTTTCATCATAGGGGTCGTGATTCCCAGAAGATTCATCATCAGGTAGGTGTCTCCCAGAAACTTCATCATCGGGGTTTTGACTCCCAGCAGCTTCATCATCGGGCTGGTGAATCCCAGAATATTCATCATCGGGGAGGTGATTCCCAGAAGCTTCATCATCGTTGTGGGGACTCCCAGAAGCCTCATCATCGGGGTGGTGACTCCCTGCAACTTCATCATCATCGGGGTGGTGACTCCTAGAAGCTTCATCATCTGGGTGGTGACTCACAGAACCTTCATCATTGGGGTGGTGTCTCCCAGAAGCTTCATCATCATCGTGGGGTGACTCCTAAAAGCTTCGTCATCATTGGGGTGGTGACTCCCAGAAGCTTCTTCACCATCAAGGTGGTGACTCCCAGAAGATTCATTATCATCGAGGTGGTGACTCCCAGAAGCATCATGAGCAGGGTGGTGCTTAACAAAATCTTCATCATCAGTATGGTGACTCCCAGAAATTTCATCATCAGGGTGGTGATTCCCAGAAGCTTCATAATCGGTGTGGTGACTCCCAGAAACTTCATCATCATTGTGGTGACTCCCAGAATCTTTGTCATCAAGGTGGTGACTCACAGAATCATCATCGGGTGGTGTCTCCCAGAAGCTTCATCATCATCGTGGGGGTGACTCCTAAAAGCTTCATCATCATCGGGGTTTTGACTTCCAGAAGCTTCATCATCATCGCATAGGTGACTCCCAGATTATTCATCATCTGGTTGGTGAATCCTAGACGTTTTATCAGGGGGGTGATGAATCCCAGAAGCTTCATCATCGGGTTACTGACTCCCAGAAGCGTCATCATTAGGGTAGTGACTCCCAGATGTTCCATCATCGCGGTGGTGATTCCCAGAAGCTTCATCATCGAAGTGGTGATTCCCAAAATCTTCCTCATCTGGGTGGTGACTCCCAGAAACTTCATCATCGGGGTGGTGATTCCCAAAATCTTCATCATTGGGGTGGTGACTCCCAGAAGCTTCATCATCTGGGTGGTAAATCCCAGAAGCTTCATTATCGGGGTGGTGACTCCTAGAGGCAACATCATCAGGTGTTGACTCCCAGAAGCTTCATCATGGGTGGTGACTCCCAGAAGCTTCATTTTGGGGCGGTGACTCTCTGAAGCTTCATCATTGGGGTGGTGACTCCCAGAAGCTTCATCATCATCATCATGGTGACTGTCAGAAGTTTCATCATCATCAGGGTGTGACTCCCAGAAGCATCATGATCATGGTGGTGCTTCCCAAAATATTCATCATCGGGGTGGTGACTCCCAGAAATTTCATCATCGTGGTGGTGATTCCCAGAAGATTCATCATCGGATAGGTGTCTTCCAGAAGCTTCATTATCGGGGTTTTGACTCCCAGCAGCTTCATCATCAGGGTGGTGAATCCCAGAATCTTCATCATCAGGGAGGTGATTCCCAGAAGCTTCATCATCAGTGTGGGGACTCCCAGAAGCCTCATCATCGGGGTGGTGCTTCCCAGAAGCCTCATCATATTGGGGTGCTGACTTCCAGAAGCTTCATCATCGGGGTGGTGAATCCCAGAAACTTCATCATCATTGAGGTGATTCCCAGAAGCTTCATCATCGGTGTGGGGACTCCCAGAAGCCTCATCATTGGGGTGGTGACTCTCAGAAGCTTCATCATCATCAGGGTACTGACTCCCAGAAGCTTCGTCATCGGGGTGGTGACTCACAGAACATTCATCATTTGGGTGGTGTCTCCCAGGGGCTTCATCATCATCATGGGGTGACTCCTAAAAGCTTCATCATCATCAGGGTGGTGACTCCCAGAATCTTCATCATCATCAGTTAGTGACTCCCAGAATCTTCATCATCATTGTGGTGGTGACTGCCAGAATATTCGTCATCCCGGTGGTGAATCCTAGAAGTTTCATCATCAGGGTGATGAATCCCAGAAGCTTCATCATTGGCTTGGTGACTCCCAGAGTCTTCATCATTGGGGTGTTGAATCCCAGAAGCTTCATCGTCTGGGTGGTGCCTCTCAGAAGCTTCATCATCGTCGTGGTGGAGATTCCCAGAAGTCTCATCATCGACGTGGTGATTCCCAGAAGTTTCATCATCGTTGTGGTGACATCCAGAAGCTTCATCATCCAGGTGGTGACTCCCAAAAGCTTCATCATCAGGTTGGTGAATCCCAGAAACTTCATCGTCCTGGTGGTAACTCTGAGAAGCTTCATCATCAGTGTTTTGAATCCCAGAAGCTTCATAATCAGGGTGATGACTCCCATAAATTTCATCATCGCTTTGAGGACTCCCAGAAGCTTCTTCATCATCAGGGTGTTGACTCCCAGAAGCTTCGTCATCCTGGTGGTGACTCCAAGCAGCTTCATCTTAGTCGGGGTGGTGACTCCCAGAAGTTTCATCATCATCTGGGTGGTGATTCCTAGAAGCTTCATTATCGAGTTGGTGAATCCCAGAAGCTTTATCATCAGGGTGGTGACTCCCAGAAATTTCATCATCGGGGTGGCGACTCCCAGCAGCTTTATCATTGGGGTGGTGACTCCCAGAAGCTTCATCAGGGTAGTGACTCCCAGAAGTCTCAATATCGGGTAGTGATTCCCAGAGGCTTCATGTTCATCAGGGTAGTGACTCCCAGAAGCTTCATCATCATCTGGGTGGTGAATCCCAGAAGATTTATCATTGGGATGGTGAATCCCAGAAGTTTCATCATCGGTGTGGTGAGTCTCAGAATCTTCATCATCGTGGTGTTGTCTCCCAGAAGATTAATCGTCATCGGGTTGGTGACTCCCAGAACTTCATCCTCGGGATGATGACTCCCAAAAGCTTTATCATTGGGGTTTTGACTACCAGAAGCTTCATCGTCAAAGGGTTGGTGATTTCCAGAAACTTCATCATCGTGATGGTGATTCCCAGAAGCTTCATCATCGGGGTGGTGATACTCTGAAGTTTCATCATCGGCGCGGTGATTACCAGAAGATTCATCATCGTTGTGTTGACTCCCAGAAGTTTCAGCATCAGGGTGGTGACTCCCAGAAGCTTCATCTCGGCGTGGTGACTCCCAGAAGCTTCATCATGGCAGTGGTGATTCCCAGAAACTTCATCATAGGCATGATGATTACGAGAAGTTTCATCATCAGGGTTTTGACTCCCAGAAGTTTCATCATCTTCACGTTGGTGACTCCCAGAAGCTTCATCATCATCAGGGTTTTGAGTCCCAGAAGATTCATCATCATCGGGGTGGTGACTCCCAGAATCATCATGATCAGGGTGGTGCTTCCCAAAATCTTCATCATCGGGATGGTGAATCCCAGAAATTTCATCATCTTGGTGGTGATTCCCAGAAGCTTCATGATCCGGGTGGTGACCCCAGAAAATTCATCATCGTTGTTGTGATTCCCAGAATCTTTGTCATCTACCTGGTAACTCACAGAATCATCATCATTGGGGTGGTGTCTCCCAGAAGCTTCATCATCATCGGGGAGGTGACTCCTAAAAGCTTCATCATCATCGGGGTTGTGACTCCCAGAAGCTTCATCATCATCGCATAGGTGACTCCCAGATTATTCCTCATCGGGGTGGTGAATCCTAGACGTTTCATCAGCCGGGTGATGAATCCCAGAATCTTCATCATCGGGTTGGTGACTCCCAGAAGCTTCATCATCAGGGTGGTGGCTCCCAGAAGCTTCATCATCAGGGTGGTGATTCCCAGAAACTTCATCATTGGGGTTGTCACTCCCAGAAGCTTCATCATCATCGGGATGGGGACTCCAAAAAGCTTCATCATCGAGGTGTTGACTCCCAGAATCTTCAACATCTTCGGGGTGGTGACTCCCAGAAGCTTCATCATCATCAGGGTGCTGACTCCCAGAAGGTTCATTATCATTGGGGTGGTGGCTCCCAGAAGGTTCTTCATCATCTGGGTGGTGACTCATAGAAGTTTCATCATCATCGGGGTGGTGACTCCAAGAAGATTCATCTTCATCAGGTTGGTGACTCCCAGAACTTCATCCTCGGTGTGGAGACTTCCAGAAGCTTTATCTTCTGGTTGGTGAATCCCAGAAGCTTCATCATCGGGGTGTGACTCCCAGAATCGTCATCAGCGGGGGGTGACTCCAAGAAGCTTTGTTATTGGGGATTTGACTCTCAGAAGCTTCGTCAATGGGGTGTTGACTCCCAGAAGCTTCATCATCGTCGCTGTGGTGACACCCAGAAGCTTCATCATCGGTTTGGTGAAATCCAGAAGCTTCATCATAGGGTTGGTGGCTCTCAGAAGCTTTATCATCGTGGTGGTGATTCCCAGAAGCTTCATCATCAGCATGGTGACTCCCCGAATCTTCGTCATCTGGGTTTTGACTCCCAGAGCTTCATCATTGGGTTGGTGATTCCAAGAAGCTTCATCATAGGGGTGGTGACTCCCAGAAGTTTCATCATCTGGGTGGAGAATTCTAGAAGTTTTAAAATCGGGGTTGTGACTCCCAGAAGATTCATCATCATGGTGGTGAATCTCAGAAGGTTCGTCATTATGGTGGTGACCTCAGAAGCTTCATCATCATCGGCGTGGTGAATCACAGAAGGTTTATCATCGGAGTAGTGATTCCCAGAAGCTTCATCATCAGGTTGGTGTCTCCCAGAAGTTTCAACATCAGGTTGGTGACTCCCAGAAGCTTCATCATCAGGGTTTTGACTCCCAGAAGCTTCATCACCAGGGTTTTGGCTCCCAGAAGCTTCATCATCATCGGGGTGGTGACTCTCAGAAGCTTCATAATCATCAGGGTGGTGACTCCCAGAAAAGTCATCATCATCGGGATGATGAATCCCAGAAGCTTCACTGTCGTCGGGGTGATGATTCCCAGAAGATTAATCATCATTGATTTGGTTTCTCCCAGAACATCACCCTCAGGGTGGTGACTCCCAGAAGCTTTATCATCGGGGTGGTGACTCCCAGATGGTTCATCATTGGGTTGGTGATTCCCAGAAGCTTCATCATCGGGGTGGTGATTCCCAAAATCTTCATCATCGGGTGGTGATTCCCAGAAGCTTCATCATCAGGGTGTTGACTCCCAGAGCTTCATCATCGGGGTGGTGACTCCCAGAAGCTTCATTATTGGGGTGGTGACTCTCTGAAGCTTCATCATCGTGATGGAGACTCCCAGAGGCTTCATCATCATCGTGGTGGTGACTGCCAGAAGCTTCATCATCATCAGTGTGGTGACTCCCAGAAGATTCATCATCATCGGGGTGGTGACTCCCAGAAGCATCATGATCAGGGTGGTGCTTCCTAAATTATTCAACTTCAGTGTGTCGACTCCCAGAAGATTCATCATCGGGGTGGTGATTCCCAGAAGCTTCATCATCGGGTTGGTGTCTCCCAGAAGCTTCATCATTGGGGTTTTGACTCCCAGCAGCTTCATCATCAAGGTGGTGAATCCCAGAGACTTCATCATCAGGGAGGTGATTCCCAGAAGCTTCATCATCGATGTGGGGACTCCCAGAAGCCTCCTAATCGGGGTAGTGACTCCCAGAAGCTCATCATCATCGGGGTGGTGACTCCCAGAAGTTTCTTCATCGGGGTGGTGACTCACAGAACCTTCGTCATTGGGGTGATGTCTCCCAGAAGCTTCATCATCATCGGGTGGATGACTCCTAAAAGCATCATCATCATCGGGGTGGTGAATCCCAGAATCTTTATCATCGTGGTGGTGACTCCCAGAATATTCATCATTGGGTTGGTGAATCCTCGAAGTTTCATCATTGGGGTGATTAATTCCAGAAGCTTCATCATCGGGTTAGTGACTCCCTGAGGTGTCATCATCGGGTTGTTGAATCCCAGAAGCTTCATCATCGGGGTGGTGACTCTCAGAAGGTTCATCTTCATGGCGGTGGTGACTCCCAGAAGATTCATCATCAGGGTGGTGATTCCCTGAAGCTTCATCATCATTGTGGTGACACCCAGAAGCTTCATCATGGGGGTGGTGACTGCCAAAAGCTTCATCATCTGGTTGGTGTATCCCAGAAACTTCCTCATCCTGGTGTTGACTCCGAGAAGCTTTATCATCAGTGTTTTGAATTCCAGAACCTTCACTATCAGGGTACTGATTCCCATAATTTTCCTCATCACGGTGATGACTCCCAGAAGCTTCTTCATCATCAGGGTGGTGACTCCCAGAATCTTCATCATCGGGGTGGTGACTCCCAGAAGCTTCATCATCGGGTTGGTGTCTCCCAGAAGCTTCATTATCAGGGTTTTGACTCCCAGCAGCTTCATCATCGGGGTGGTGAATCCCAGAGTCTTCATCATTGGGGAAGTGATTCCCAGAAGCTTCATCATCGGTGTGGGGACTCCCAGAAGCCTCATAATCGTGGTAGTGCCTCCCAGAAGCTTCATCGTCATCAGGGTGGTTACTCCCAGAAGCTTCATCATCGGGGTGGTGACTGACAGAACCTTAGTCATTGGGGTGGTGTCTCCTAGAAGCTTCATCATCATCAAATGGTGGGTGACTCCTAAAAGCTTCATCATCATCGGGGTGGTGACTCGCAGAAGCTTTATCATCATCGGGGTGTTGACTCCCAGAATCTTCATCATCATTGCGGTGGTGACTCTGAGAATATTCATCATTGGGTTGGTGAATCCTAGAAGTTTCATCATCGGGGTGATGAATCCCAGAAGCATCATCATCAGGTTGGTGACTCTCAGAGTCTTCATCATCGGGGTGTTGAATCCCAGAAGCTTCATCATCGTGGTGGTGACTCTAAGAAGCTTCATCATCATGGCAGTGGAGACTCCCAGAAGTTTCATCATCGGGGTGTTGATCCCAGAAGCTTCATCATCGTTGTGGTGAGACCCAGAAGCTTCATCATCCGGGTGGTGACTCCCAAAAGCTTTATCATCAGGTTGGTGAATCCCAGAAACTTCATTATCCTGGTGGTGACTCCGAGAAGCTTCATCATCAGTGTTTTGAATTCCAGAACCTTCACCATCAGAGTAATGACTCCCATAATTTTCATCCTCGTGGTAATGACTCCCAGAATCTTCTTCATCATCAGGGTAGTGACTCCCAGAAGCTTCTTCATCGGGCTGGTGACTCCCAGAAGCTTCATCTTCGTCAGAGTGGTGACTCCCAGAAGCTTCATCATCATCTGGTTGGAGAGTCCCAGAAGCTTCATCATCGGCGTGGTGACTGCCAGAAACTTTATCATCGGGTGGTGACTCCCGGAAGCTTCATCATCGGTGTAGTGACTCCCAGAAGCTTCATCCTCATCTGAATCATGACTCAAATAAGATTTATCATTGGGGTCGTGATTCCCAGAAGCTTCATCATCGGGTTGGTGACTCCCAGGGCTTCATCACTGGGGTGGTGAATCCCAGAAGCTTCATCATCGCAGTGGTGATTCCCAGGAACTTCATCATCAGGGTGATGATTCCAAGAAGTTTCATCATCGGGTTTTGGACTCTCAGAAGCTTCTTCATCTTCGGGTTGGTGACTGCCAGAAGCTTCATCATCATCGTGGTTGTTACTCCCAGAAGCTTCATCATCGGCGTGGTAACTCCCAGAAGCTTCATCATCATCTTGTGGTGACTCCCAGAAGCTTCATCATCATTGGGATGGTGACTCCCAGAATCTTCATCATCATCGGGGTAGTGATTCCCAGAAGAATGAACATCTTCGTGGTGGTGACTCCCAGAAGCTTCATGATCAGGGTGGTGCTTCCCAAAATCTTCATCATCGGGGTGGTGACTCCCAGAAGTTTCATCATAGGGGTGGTGATTCCCAGACGCTTCATCATCGAGGTGGTTGCTCCCAGAAGTTTCATCATCGGTGTGATGACTCCCAGAATCTTCATCATTGGGGTGGTGACTCCAAGAAACTTCATCATCAGTGTTTGGACGCCCAGAAGTTTCATCATCGGGTGGTGACTCCCAGAAGCTTCATCATCGCGGTGGTGACTCAAAGAACATTTATCGCTGGGGTGGTGTCTCCCAGAAGCTTTGCCATCATTTGGGGGTGACTCCTAGAAGTTTCATCATCATCGGGGTGTTGACTCCCTGAAACTTCATAATCATATGTGTGGACACTCAGAATTTTCATCATCAACACGGTGGTGACTCCTAGAATATTCATCACGGGATTGCTGAATCCTAGAACTTTCATCATTGGGGTGATGAATTCCAGAAGCTTCTTCATCAGGTTGGTGACTCCCAGAGGCTTCATCATCGGGGTGGTGACTCTCAGAAGCTTCCTCATAGTCGCATGGAGACTCCCAGAAGCTTCCTCTTCGGGGTGATGACTCCCAGAAGCTTCATTATCGTCGGGGTGGTGACTCCCAGAAGCTTCATCAGAATTGGGTGGTGACTCCCAGAAGCTTCATCATCGGGTGGTGACTCCCAGAAGTTTCATGATCGGGGCAGTGTCTCCCAGAAGTTTCAACATCGGGGTAGTGACGCCCAGAAGCTTCATCATCATGAGGGTGGTGACTCACAGAAGCTTCATCGTCGGGGTGGGGACTCCCAGAAGCTTCATCATCATTGAGTGGTGACTCATAGAAGCTTCATCATCATCAGGCTGGTGACTCCCAGTAGATTCATCGTCATGGAGGTGGTGACTCCCAGAAGCATCATTAACAGGGTGGTGCTTCCCAAAATCTTCATCATCGGGGTGGTGACTCCCAGAAATTTCATCATCAGGGTGGTGATTCCCAGAATCTTCATAATCGGGGTGGTGACTCCCAGAAGCTTCATCATCAGGGTGGTGACTCCCAGAAAATTTGTGATCAGAGTGGTGACTCAGAACCATCATCATTGGGGTGGTGTCTCCCAAAACTTCATCATCATCTGGGCGGTGACTCCTAAAAGCTTCATCTTCATCGAGGTTGTGACTCCAAGAAGCTTCATCATCATCAGGGTGGTGACTCCCAGAATCTTCATCATCATTGCTTTGGAGACTCCCAGAATATTCATCATTGGGGTGGTGCATCCTAGAAATTTCATCATCGGGGAGATGAATCCCAGAACCTTCATCATCGGGTTGGTGACTCCCAGAAGATTCATCATCGAGGTGTTGAATCCCAGAAGCTTCATCTTCGGGGTGGTGACTCTCAGAAGCTTCATCATCATCGCGGTGGAGACTCCCAGAAGTTTCATCGGGGTGGTGATTCCAGAAACTTCATCGTCTTTGTGGTGACTCCCAGAAGCCTCATCATCAGTGTGGTGACTCCAAAAAGTTTCATCATCATGTTGGTGAATTCCAGAAACGTCAACATCTAGATGATGACTCCGAAAGGCTTCATCATCATCAGGGTGGTGACTCCCAGAAGCTTCGTCATCATCGGGGTGGTGACTCCCAGAAGATTCATCATCATCGGCGTGGGGAATCCCAGAAGCATCATGATCAGGGTGGTGATTCCCAAAATCTTCATCATCGGGGTGTCGACGCCCAGAAGCTTCATCATCGGGGTGGTGAATCCCAGAAGCTTCCTCATCAGGGTGGTGACTCCCAGAATCTTCATCATCAGTGTGTTGACTCCCAGAAGCTTCATCATTGGGATGGTGAATCCCAGAATCCTCATCACTGGGGTGGTGACTCCCAGAAGATTCATGATCAGTGTTGGGACACCCAGAAGCCTCATCATCGGGGTGGTGACTCCCAGAAATTTCATCATTGGTGTGTTGACTCCCAGAAGCTTCATCATCGAGATGGTGAGTCCCAGAATCTTCATCATCGGGGTGGTGACTCCCAGAAGCTTCATGATCGGTGTTGGGATGCCCAGAAGCCTCATCATCTGGGTGGTGACTCCCAGAAGCTTTGTCATTGGGGTGGTGACTCACAGAACCTTTATCACTGGGGTGGTGTCTCCCAGAAGCTTTGCCATCATTTGGGGGGTGACTCCTAGAAGCTTCATCATCATTGGGGTGTTGACTCCCAGAAACTTCATAATCATAGGGGTGGAAAATACTCACAGTATTTTCATCAACAACGCTGTGGTGATTCCCATAATTTTCATCATGAGATTGCTGAATCCTAGAACTTTCATCATCGGGGTGATGAATCCCAGAAGATTCTTCACCAGATTGGTGACTCCCAGAGGCTTCATCATCGGCGTGGTGAATCCCAGAGGCTTCATCATGAGGGTGGTGACTCTCAGAAGCTTCATCATCATCGTAATGGAGACTCCCAGGAGCTTCATCATCGGGGTGGTGATTCCCAGAAGTCTCATAATAGCGGTGCTGACTCCCAGAAGATTCATCATTGGGATGGTGACTCTCAGAAACTTCATCATCAGTGTTTTTGAATCCCAGAAGCTTCCTCATCAGGGTGCTGACTCCCATAATTTTCAACATCATGGTGATGACTGCCAGAAGCTTCTTCATCATCAGGGTGGTGACTCCCAGAAGCTTCGTCATCGGGGTGATGACTCTCAGAAGCTTCATTATCTTTGGGGTGGTAACTCCCAGAAGCTTCATCATAATCGGGTGTGACTCCCAGAAGCTTCATCATCAGTGTGGTGACTCCCAGAAGTTTCTTGATCGGGTCAGTGACTCCCAGAAGTTTCAACATCGGGGTAGTGACCTCCAGAAGCTTCATCATCATCAGGGTGTTGACTCACAGAACCTTCATCATCGGGACGGTGACTCCCAGAAGCTTCATCATCATCGGGACGGTGACTCCCAGAAGCTTCATCATCATCGGGGTGGTGACTCCCAGAAGCTTCATCATTATGGGGTGGTGACTCCCAGAAGCTTCATCATCATCAGGCTGGTGACTTCCACTAGATTCATCATCATCGAGATGGTGACTCCCAGAAGCATGATGATCATGGTGTTGCTTCCCAAAACCTTCATCATCGGGTTGGCGACTCCCAGAAATTTCATCATCAGGGTGATGATTCCCCGAATCTTCATAATCGGGGTGGTGACTCCCAGAAGCATCATGATCAGGGTGCTGCTTCCCAAAATCTTCATCATCGGGATGGCGACTCCCAGAAATTTCATCATCAGGGTGATGATTCCCGAAGCTTCATAATCGTGGTGGTGACTCCCAGAATGTTCATCACCAGGGTGGTTACTCCCACAAACTTTGTCTTCAGAGTGGTGACTCACAGAACCATCATCACTGGGGTGGTGTCTCCCAGAAGCTTCATCATCATCTGGGGGGTGACTCCTAAAAGCTTCATCATCATCAGGGTTGTGACTCCAAGAAGCTTCATCATCATCAGGGTGGTGGCTCCCAGAATCTTCATCATCATCACTTTGGAGACTCCCAGAACATTCATCATCTGGGTGGTGAATCCTAGAAGTTTCATCATCGGGGAGATGAATCCCAGAAGCTTCATAATTGGGTTGGTGATTCCCAGTAGCATCATCATCGAGGTGTTGAATCCCAGAAGCTTCATCTTCGGGGTGGTGACTCTGAGAAGCTTCATCATCATCGCGGTGGAGACTCCCAGAAGTTTCATCATCAGGTTGATGATTCCAGAAACTTCATCATCGTTGTGGTAACTCCCAGAAGCCTCATCATCAATGTGGTGACTCCAAAAGCTTCATCGTCACGTTGGTGAATCCCAGAAACTTCAACATCCGGGTGGTGACTCCAAGAAGCTTCATCATCATCGGGGTGCTGACTCCCAGAAGCTTCGTCATCATCGGGGTGCTGACTCCCAAAAGATGCATCATCATCGGGGCAGTGACTCCCAGAAGCATCATGATCAGGGTGGTGTTTCCCAAAATCTTCATCATCGGGGTGTCGACTCCCAGAAGCTTCATCATTGGGGTGGTGATTCCCAGAAGCTTCATCACTGGGTTGGTGACTCCCAGAATCTTCATCATCGGTGTGTTGACCACCAGAAGTTTCATCATCGGGGTGGTGAATCCCAGAATCTTCATCATCGGGGTGGTGACTCCCAGAAGCTTCTCATCATCAGGGTGGTGACTCCCAAAAGATTCATCATCATCGAGGTGGTGACTCCCAGAAGCATCTTTATCAAGGAGGTGCTTCCCAAAATCTTCATCATCGGGGTGTCAACTCCCAGAAGCTTCATCATTGGGTTGGTGAATTCCAGAATCTTCATCATAAGGGTGGTGACTCCCAGAAGCTTCATCATCAGTGTGGGGACTCCCAGAAGCCTCATCATTGGGTTCGTGACTCCCAGAAGCTTCATCATCATCAGGGTGGTGACTCCCAGAAGATTCGTCATCGGGGTGGTGACTCACTGAACCTTCATCATTAGTGTGTTGTCTCTCAGAAGCTTCGTCATCATTGGGGAGGTGACTCCTAGAAGCTTCATCATCATCAGGGCTTTGACTCCCAGAAACTTCATCATCATCGTGGTGGTGACTCCCACAATCTTCATCATGGGATTAGTGAATCCTAGAAGTTTCATCATTGGGGTGATGAATCCCAGAGGCTTCATCAGCGGGGTGGTGAATCCCAGAAGCTTCATCATCGCAGTGGTGATTCCCAGAAATTTCATCATCGGGGTGATGATTCCGAGAAGTTTCATCATTGGGGTTTGGACTCCCAGAAGTTTCATCAATGGGATGTTTAATCCCAGAATCTTCGTCATCATGGTGGTGACTCCAACAAGCTTCATCATCGGTGTGGGGAATCCCAGAAGCCTCATCTTCGGTGTGGTGACTCCCAGAAGCTTCATCATCGGTGTGGTGACTCCCAGAAGCTTCATCATCATTGGGGTGGTTACACCCAGAAACTTCGTCATGGGAGTGGTGAATCCCAGAAGTTTCATCATCAGGATGATGAATCCCAGAAGCTTCATTGTCGGGATGCTGACTCCCAGAGTCTTCATCATTGGTTTGGAGAATCCCAGAAGCTTCATCATATTGGTGGTGACTCTCATAATCTTCATCACCATTGTGGTTACTCCCAGAAGCTTCATCATCGGAGTGGTGATTCTGAGATGCTTCGTCATCGTTGTGTTGACTCACAAATGCTTCATCATCGGGGTGGTGACTCCCAGAAGCTTCTTTGTCAGGGTGGTTACTCCCAGAAGCTTCATCATTGGGGTGGTGACTCCCAGAAACTTCATCATCGGTGTGGTGATTCCGATAAGCTTCATCATCGGGGATATGAATCCCAGAAGCTTCATCATCCGGGAGGTGACTCCCATAATTTTCATCATCACGGTGATGACTCCCAGAAGCTTCTTCATCATCAGGGTGGTGACTCCCAGAAGCTTCATCATCGGGTTGGTGAATCCCAGAAGCTTCATCATCAGGGTGGTGACTCCCAGAAGCTTCAGCATCGGAGTGGTTACATCCAGAAATTTCTTCATCGTGGTGGTGACTCCCAGAAATTTCATCATCAGTGTAGTGACTCCCATAAGCTTCTTCATCGGGGTAGTGAGTCCCAGAAACTTCATCATCATCAGGTGGTGACTCCAGAAGTTCATCATCAGGTGATGACTCCAGAAACTTCATCATCATCAGGATGGCGACTCTGAGAAGCTTCATTATCATCTGGGTGGTGTCTCCCAGAAGCTTCATCATTGGGGTGGTGATTCTCTGAAACTGCATCATCAGGGTGGTGATTCCCAGAAGCTTCATCATTGCGATGGTGAATCCCAGAAGCTTCATCGTCGGGTTGTTGACACTCAGAAGCTTCACCATCATCGGGGTGGTGACTCCCTGTAACTTCGTCAACAGGGTGTTGATTCCCAGAAGTTTCATCATCGTTGTAGTGACTCCCAAAACTTCATCATTGGGGTGGTGACTCCCAGAAGCTTCATCATTAGGTTGGTGATTCCCAGAAACTTCATCATCAGGGTGGTGAGTCTGAGAAGTTTCATCATCGGGGTGGTGAGTCTGAGAAGTTTCATCATCGGGGTGGTGACTCCCAGAAGCTTCATCATTAGGTTGGTGATTCCCAGAAACTTCATCATCAGGGTGGTGAGTCTGAGAAGCTTCATCATCGGGGTGTTGACTCCCAGAAGCTTCATCATCTTCGTAGTGCTGCCACCCAGAAGCTTCACCATCATCGTAGTGTTGACTCCCAGAAGCGTCGTCATCATCGGTGTGGTGACACTGAGAAGCTTCATTATCATTGGGGTGGTGACTCCCAAAGCCTTCATCATCATCGGGGTGGTGACTCCCAGAAGCTTAGTCATCATCGGGGTGGTGACTCCCATAGGTATCATCAGCGGGGTGGTGCTTCCCAAAATCTCCGTCATCAGGGTGGCGACTCCCAGAAATTTCATCATTGGTGTGGTGATTTCCAGAAGCTTCATCATCGGATGGTGACTCCCAGAAGCTTCATCATCGGGGTGTTCACTCCCAGAAGCTTCATGATCGGGATGGTGAATCCCACAATGTTCATCATCGGGGTGGTGACTCCCAGAAGCTTCATCATCGGTGTGGGGACTCCCAGAAGCCTCATCATTGGGATGTTGACTTGCAGAAGCTTCATCATCATTGGGGTGATGACTCCCAGAAGCTTCGTCATCAAGGTGGTGACTCACAGAAACTTCTTAATGGGATGGTGTCTAAAAGAAGCTTCAACATCGTCGGGGTGGGACTCTCAGATTCTTCATCATCATCGGGGTGGTGACTCCCAGAATCTTCATCATCATCATCGAGGTGACTCCCAGAAGTTTCATCATCATCAAGGTGGTGAATCCCAGAAGCTTCATCATCATCCGGGTGGTGACTCCCAGAAGCTTTATCACCATAGGGGTGCTATCTCACAGAAGCTTCATTATCATTGGGGTGGTGACTCCCAGAGATTCATCATCGGGGTGGTGACACCCAGAAGTATCATCAGCTTGGTGGTTCTTCCCAAAATCTCCATCTTCGGGGTGGTGACTCACAGAAGTTTCATCATCGGGTGGTGATTCTCAGAAGCTTCATCGTCGGGTGGTGACTCCCAGAAGCTTCATCATCGGAGTGGTGATTCTCAGAAGATTCATCATCGGGGTGGTGATTCCCAGAAGCTTCAACGTTGGGGTGGTGACTCCCAGAAGCTTTATCATTTGGGTGGTGACTCCCAGAAACTTCATCATTGGAGTGGTGATTCTCAGAAGTCTCATCATCGGGGTGGTGACTCCCAGAAGCTTCATCATCATCAGGGTGGTGACTCCCTGAAGCTTCATTATCACAGGAGTGGTGACTCCCAGAAGCTTCATCATTATCGGGGTGTTGACTCCCAGAAGATTTATCATCATCGGGGTGGTGACTCCCGTAAGTATCATCAGCGGGGTGGTGCTTCCCAAAATCTCCATCAACGGAGTGGCGACTCCCAGAAGTTTCATCATTGAGGTGGTGATTCCCAGGAGCTTCATCATCAGATGGTGACTCGCAGAAGCTTCCTCATCGGGGTGCTGACTCCTAGAAACTTCATCATAGGGATGGTGAATCCCACAATCTTCATCATCGTGGTGGTGACTCCCAGAATATTCATCATAGGTGTGGCGACTCCCAGAAGCCTCATCATCGGTGTGGTGACTCCCAGAAGATTCATCATCATCGGGGCTGTTACTCCTAGAAGCCTCATCATTGGGGTGGTGACTCCCAGAAGCTTCAGCATCGTTGGGGTGGTGAATAGCAGAAGTTTCATCATCGGGAAATGAATCCCAGAAGCTTCATCATCGGGTTGGTGACTCCCAGATGCTTCATCGTCGGTGTGGTGAATTCCAGAAGCTTCATCATCAGAGTGCTGACTTTGAGAAGCTTCATCATCATCACGGTGGTGACTCCCAGAAGCTTCATCACCGTGGTTGTGATTCACAGAAGTTTCATCATCGTTGTGGTGACTCCCAGAAGTTTCATCAAAGGCGTGGTGAATCCCAGAAGTTTCATCATTGTGATGATGAATCCCAGAAGCTTCATCATCGGGGTTAGGAATCCCCGAAGCTTCATCATCAGGGTGGTGACTCCCATAATTTTCATCATCACAGTGATGACTCCCAGAAGCTTCATCATCAGGGTGGTGACTCCCAGAAGCTTCATCATTGGGGTGGTGACTCCAAGTAGCTTCATAGTCATCAGGTGTTGACTCCCAGTATCTTCGTCATCATCGGTGAGGTGATTCCCAGAAGCTTCATCATCGGGTTGGTGAATCCAAGAAGCTACGTCATAGACGTGGTGACTCCCAGAAGCTTCATCATCAGGGTGGTGACACCCAGAACCTTAATCATAGGGGTGGTGACTCCCAGAATTTTCATGATCGGGGTAGTGACTCCCATAAGCTTCATCATCGGGGTAGTGACTCCCAGAAGCTCCATCGACATCAGGGTTGTGACTCCCCGAAGCTTCGTCGTCGGGATGGGGACTCCCAGAAGTTTCATCATCATCGTGATGGTGACTCCCAGATGCTTCATCACTGAGGTGGTAATTCCCAGAATTTCATCATCGGGGTGGTGACTCCCAGAATCTTCGTAATTGTGGTGGTGAATCCCAGAAGTTTCATCATTGGTATGGTGACAGTCAGAAATTCATCATCATCGGGGTGGTGACTCCCTGAAGCTTCATCAATGGGCTGGTAATTCCCAGAAGTTTCATCATTGTTGTGGTGACTACCAGAAGATTCATCATCGAGATGGGGACTCCCAGAAGCTTCATCATTGGGATGGTGATTCCCAGAAACTTCATCATCAGGGTTGTGACTCTGAGAACATTTATCATCGCGGTGTTGACTCCAAGAAGTTTCATAATCTTCGGGGTGGTGACTCCCAGAAGCTTCATCATCACCAGGTTGGTGACTCCCAGAAGCTTCATCATCATCAGGGTAGTGAGTTCCTGAGGATTCATCATCAGGGTGGTGATTCCCAGGAGATTCATCATCGTTGTAGTGACTCCCAGAATCTTCATCATCGGGGTGTTGACTCCTAGAAACTTCATCATTGCTGTTGTGACTCCCAGAAGCTTCATCATCGGGGTGTTGATTCCCAGAAATTTCATCGTCTGGTTGGTGACTCTGAGAAGCATCATCATCAGGGTTATTACTCCCAGAAGCTTCATCATCTTTGGGGTGGTGACTCCCACAGGATTCATCATCATTGGGGTGGTGACTTCCAGAAGCATCATCGTCATAGGCATGACTCCCAGAAGCTTCATCATCATCGGGGTAGTGACGCCCAGAAGATTCATCATCATCCTGGTGGTGACGCCCAGAAGCATCATGATCGGGGTGGTGCTCCCAAAACATTCATCATCGGGGGGCGAATACCAGAAGTGTCATTATCAGGGTGGTGATTCCCAGAAGTTTCATCATCTTGGTGGTGACTCCCAGAATCTTCTTCATCAATGTTTTGACTCCCTGAAGCTTCATCATCTTCGAGCTGGAGACTCTCAGAAGCTTCATCATCATCGGGGTGGTGACTCCCAAATACTTCATCATCATCATGGCGGTGACTCCCTGAAGATTCATTTTCATAGGCGTGGTGACTCCCAGAAGCTTCATCATCATAGGGGTGGTGATTCCTAGAAGCTTCATCATCAGGGTCGTGACTCCCAGAAGCTTCATCATGGCGGTGGTGAATCTCAGAAGCTTCATCATCAGGGTGGTGACTCTCAGAAGCTTCTTTATCATAGGAGAGGTGAATTCCTGAAGTTTCATCATCGGGCTGGTGATTCCCAGAAGCTTCCTCATCGTTTTGGTGACTCCTAGAAGTTTCATCATCGGGGTAGTGAATCCCAGAAGCCTCATCATCAGGGTGGTGACTCCCAGATGTTTCATCATTGAGGTAATGACTCCCAGAAGTTTCATCATCATCAGGGTGGTGATTCCCAGTAGTTGCATCATCGGGGTGGTGACTCCAAGAAGCTTCATCATCATCAGGATTTTCACTCCCAGAAGCTTCATCATCATCAGGTTGGTGACTTCCATAAGCTTCATCATCATGTTGGTGACTCCCAGAATCTTCATCATCGGGATGGGGATTCACAGAAGCTTCATCATCGGGTTGGTGGCTCGCTGAAACTTCATCATGGGGATGATGACTCCCAGAAGCTTCATGATCATCAGGGTGGTGACTCCCAGAAGCTTCATCATCATGGGGATGGTGATTCCCAGAAGCTTCATCATCATCAGGGTGGTGTCTCTCAGAAGCTACATCATCACCACGCTGGTGACTACCAGAATCTTCATCACTGGGGTGGTGAATCCCAGAAGTTTCATCATCTGTGTTATGAACGCCAGAAGCTTCATCATCGGGTTGGTGACTCCCAGAGGCTTCATCATCTGGCTGGTGAATCCCAGAAGCTTCATCAGCGGGGTTGTGCCTCTCAGAAGCTTCATCATCATCGGAGTGTTGAATCTCAGAAGCTTCATCATCGGGGTGGTGATTCCCAGAAGCTTCATAATCGGGGTGTTGACTCCCAGAAGGTTCATCATCATTGGGGTGGTGACTCCCAGAAGCATCATCATTGGAGTGGTGCTTCCCAAAATCTTCATGATCGGGGTGGCGACTCCCAGAAATTTCATCATCGGGGTGTTGATTCCCAGAAGCTTCATCATCTGGGTAGTGACTCCCAGAATCTTCATCATTGGGATTTTGAATCCCAGAATCTTCATCATCGGGATGGTGAATCCCTGAATCTTCATCATCGGGGTGTCGAATCCCAGAAGTTTCATCATCGGGGAGGGGACTCCCAGAAGACTTATTATCGGGTTGGTGACTCCCAGAAGCTCCATCATCATCTGGGTGGTGACTCCCAGAATCTTCGTTATCAGGGCAGTGACTCATAGAAGCTTCGTCATCGTTGTGTTGACTCCCAGAAGCTTCATCATCATCGGAGTGATGACTCCCAGAATCTTCATCATTGGGTTGGTGAATCTCAGAAGTTTCTTCATTGGGGTGATGAATCACAGCAGCTTCATCATCGGGTTGCTGACTCCCAGAGGCTTCATCATCGAGTAGTTGAATACCAGAAGCTACATCATCGGGTTGGTGACTCTCAGAAGTTTCATCATCATCACGGTGGTGACTCTCAGAAACTTCATCATCAGGGTGGTGACTCCGAGAAGCTTCATCATTGGGGTTTTGAATCCAAGAAGTTTCATCATCAGGGTGGAGACTCCCAGAATTTTCATCATCGGGGTGGTGATTCCCAGAATTTTCATCATCGGGGTGGTGAATCCCAGAAACTTCAACATCCTAGTGGTGTCTTGCAGAGGCTTCATCAACGGGTTCGTGATTCCCAGAAGCTTCATCATCCGGGTGGTGAATCCCAGAAAATTTATCATCATGGTGGTAAGTCTCAGAAGCTTCATCATCGGGGTGGTGATTCCCAGAAGCTTCAAAATCGGCATGGTGACTCCCAGAAGCTTCATCATCAGGGTGGTGACTCCCAGAAACTTCATCATCAGGCTGTTGATTCTGCAAAGTTTCATCATCAGGGTGGTGACTCCCAGAAGCTTCATCATCAGGGTGGTGACTCCCAGAAGCTTTATTATCATCAGGGTGGTGATTCCCAGAAACTTCATGATCATCGGGGTGGTGTATACCAGCAGCTTCATCATGGGGGTGGTGATTACCTGAAGATTCATCATCAGGGTGAAGACTACCAGAAGCTTCATCATCGGGATGGTGACTCCCTGAGGCTTCAACATCGGGTTGGTTATTCCCAGAAGCTTCATCATCGGGGTGTTCAATCCCAGATGATTCATCATCAGGGTGGTGGCTCCCAGAAGCTTCATTAATGGGGTGGTTTTTCCCAGAAGCTTCGTCATCGGGGATGTGACTCCCAGAAGATTCATCATGGCGGTGGTGAATCACAGAAGATTCATCATTGCGGTGGTGACTCTCAGAAGCTACATAATCACCGAGGTGGTGAATCCCAGAGGCTTCATCAATGGGGTGGTGACTCCCAGAAGCTTCACCATCGTAATGGTGAATCCTAGAGGCTTTATCATCGGTTTGATGATTACCAGAAGCTTCATCATCCAGGTGGTGACTACCAGAAATATCATCGTGGTGGTGCCTCTCAGAAGTTTCATCATAGGGGTGGTGACCACCAGAAGCTTCATCATCGGCGTGGTGACTCCCAGAAGTTTTATCATCATCAGGGAGGTGACTCCCAGAAGCTTCATCATCATCGGGATGGTGAGCCCTAGCATCTTCATCATCGGGGTTGTGATTGCCAAAAGCTTCATCATCGGGGTGGTGACTCTCAGAAGCTTCATAATCGGGGTGGTGATTCCCAGAGGCTTCATCATCAGGTTGGTGATTCCCAGAAGCTTCATCATCGGGGTGGTGAGTCCCAGAAGCTTTATCATCGGGGTGCTGACTCCCAGAGGCTTCATCATAATCGGGATGTGACTCCCAGAAACTTCATTATCATCGGGGTGGTGACTCCCAGAAGCTTCATCATCAGGGTTGTGATTCCCAGAAGCTCATCGTCGGCTTGGTTACACAAAGAAGCTTCATCATTGGGGTGGTGACTCCCAGAGGTTTCATCATCTGGGTGGGGACTCACAGAAGCCTCATCATCATCATGGGAGTGACTACCAGAAACTTCATAATCGGTGTGGTGACTCCAGAAGCTTCATCATCATCTAGGTGGTGACTCCCGGAAACTTCATCATCATTGGTGGGTTGACTCCCAGTAGTTTCATCATCTTCGAGAGGGAGACTGCCAGAAGCTTCTTCATCATCGGGGTGGTGACTCCCAGAAGTTCATCATTGGGGTGGAGACTCCCAGAAGCTTCATCATCGGCGTGGTGACTCCCAGAGGCTTCGTCATCAGGATGGTGATTCCCAGAAGCTTCATTATCGGGTTGGTGATTCCCAGAAGCTTCATCATCGGGGTGTTGACTACCAGAAACTTCATCCTCGGGGTGGTGATTCTCAGAAGATTCATCATTGTAGTGGTGAATCCCAGAGGCTTCGTCATCGGGGTGGTGATTCCCAGAAGCTTCATAATCGGGGTGGCGACTCCCAGAAGATTCTTCATCACTGGGCAGGTGACTCCCAGAAGCATCATCATCGGGGTGGTGCTTCTCAAAATCTTCATGATCGGGTTGTCGACTCCCAGAAAATTCATCATCGAGGTGTTGATTCCCAGAAGCTTCATCATCTGGGTATTGACTCCCAGAAGCTTCATCATCGGGATTTTGACTCCCAGAAGTTTCATCATTGGGATGCTGAATCCCAGAATCTTCATCATCGGGGTGGTGAATCCCAGAAGCTTCATCATCGGGGTGGGTAATCACAGAAGCCTTATCATCGGGGTGGTGACTCCCAGAAGCTTCATCATCATCTGGGTGGTGACTCCCAGAATCTTCTTTATTGGGGCAGTGACTCATAGAAGCTTCATCATCGTTGTGTTGAGTCCCAGAAGCTTCATCATCATTGGGTTGGTGGCTCCCAGAAGATACATCATCACCACAGTGATGACTCCCAGAAGTTTCATCATCATCGGGATGGTGACTCCCAGAAGCTTCATCATTGAGGTGGTAATTCCCAGAATTTCATCATCGGGATGGGGACTCCCAGAAGTTTCAGCATCATCGGGATGGTGACTCCCAGAAGCTTCATCATTCAGGTGGTAATTCCCAGAATTTCATCATCGGGGTGGTGACTCCCGGAATCTTCATCATTGCGGTGTTGAATCTCAGAATCTTCATCATTGAAGTGGTGACAGTCAGAAGCTTCATCATCATTGGGGTGGTGACTGCCTGAAGCTTCATAAATGGGGTGGTGATTCCCAGAAGTTTCATCATCTTTGTGGTGACTGCCTGAAGATTCATCTTCAGGGTGGGGACTCCCAGAAGCTTCATCATTGGGGTGGTGATTCCCAGAAACTTCATCATCGGGGTTGTGACTCTGAGAAGATTTATCATCGGGGTATTGACTCCCAGAAGCTTCATAATCTTCGGGTTGGTGACTCCCAGAAGCTTCATCATCACCGGATTGGTGACTCCCAGAAGCTTCATCATCATCACGGTGTTGACTCCCAGAAGCTTCATCATCATCGGGGTGGTGACTCCCTGATGATTCATCATTGGGGTGGTGATTCCCAGGAGATTCCTCATCATTGTGATGACTCCGAGAATCTTCATCATCGGGGTGTTGACTCCTAGAAGCTTCATCATTGGGGTTGTGACTCCCAGAAGCTTCATCATCGGGGTGTTGATTCCCAGAAATTTCATCGTCTTGGTGGTGACTCTGACAAGCATCATCATTGGGGTTATGACTCCCAGAAGCTTCATCATCTTCGGGGTGGTGAATCCCAGAAGCTTCATCATCATCAGGGTGGTGACGCCCAGAAGCTTCATCATCATCTGGGTGGTGACTCCCAGAAGCATCATGATCGGGGTGGTCACTCCCAGAAGCATCATGATTTTGGTGGTGCTCCGAAAATCTTCATCATCGGGGTGGCGAATCCCAGAAGTTTCATCATCAGGGTGGTGATTCCCAGAAGTTTCATCATCGGAGTGGTGACTCCCAGAAGCTTCTTCATCAGGGTTTTGACTCCCAGAATCTTCATCATCTTTGAGGTGGAGACTCCCAGAAGCTTCATAATCATCGGGGTGGTGACTCCCAAAAGCTTCATCTTCATCTGGTTGGTGACTCCCAGAAGATTCATTATCATTGGCGTGGTGACTCCCAGAAGCTTCATCATCATAGGTGTGGTGACTCCCAGAAGCTTCATCATCAGGGTCGTGACTCACAGAAGCTTCATCATGGTGGTGGTGAATCTCAGAAACTTCGTCATCATTTTGATGACTCCTAGAAGATTCATCATCGGGGTGGTGAATCCCAGAAGCCCCATCATCAGGGTGATGACTCCCAGAAGTTTCATAATCGGGGTGGTGGCTCCAAGAATCTTTGTCATCATCGGGATTGTCACTCCCAGAATCTTCATCATCATCGGGTTGGTGACTTCCATGAACTTCATCATCGGGTTGGTGACTCCCAGAATCTTCATCATTGGGGTGGGGATTCACAGAAGCTTGATCATCGGGGTGGTGACTCACAGAAGCCTCATCATAGTGATGGCGACTCCCAGAAGCTTCATCATCAGGGTGGTGACTCTCATTAGCTTTATCATCATGGTGGTGACTCCGAGAGGCTTCATCTTCATCGGGCTGTTGATTCCCAGAAGCTTCATCGTCATCGGAGCGGTGATTCCCAGAGGCTTCATCATCGGGGTGGTTTTTCCCACAAATTTTATCATCCGCTGTTGACTCCCAGAAGCTTCATCATCGGGGTGGTTAATCCAAGTAGCTTCATCAACGGGGTGGTGAATCCCAGAATCTTCATCATCAGGCTGTTGACTCTCCGAAGCTTCATCATCATGGGGGTGGTGACTGCCAGAAGCTTCATCATCGGGGTGGTGATTCCCCGAATCTTCATCATCTTCGTGGTGGAGAATCCCGGAAGCTTCATCATCGGGGTGATGTCTCCCAGAAGCTTCATCATCGGGTAGTGACTCCCAGAAGCTTCATCATCGTGGAGTTGACTCACAGAAGCTTCCTCTTTGTGGTGTTGACTCCCAGACGCTTCATCATCGGGGTGGTGACTCCTAGAATCTTCATCATCGGGGTGGTGACTCCCAGAATCTTCATTATCATGGGGGACGTGACTCCCAGAAGCTTCATCATTGGGGTGTTGACTCCCAGTAGCTTCATCATCGGCGTGGTGACACCCAGAAGCTTCACCATCGTGGGCGTGACTCCCATGAGTTTCATCTTCGTTTTGGTGACTCCCAGAAGCTTCATTATAGGGGTGGTGATTCGCAGAAGCTTCTTCATCGGGGTGGTGACTCCCAGAAGCTTCATCATCTGTTTGCTGACTCCCAAAACCTTCATCATCAGGGTGCTGGCTGCCAGAAGTTTCATCATCCTGTTGGTGCCTCCCAGAGGCTTCATCATCAGGGTAGTGATTCGCAGAATCTTCTTCATTGGGTGGTGACTCAGAGAAGCTTCATCATCTGGTTGCTGCCTCACAGAAGCTTCATAATCCGGTTGCTGGCTCCCAGAAGCTTCATCATCTGGGTGGTGACTCCCAGAAGCCTCATCATCTTGGTGGTGACTCCAGAAGCTTCATCATCATCATGGTGTTGACTACCAGAAGCTTCATCCTCATCGGGGTGGTGATTCCCCAATCTTCATCATCATCGGAGTGGTGACTGCCAGAAACTTCATCATCAGGTTTGTGATTCCCAGAAGCTTCATCATCATCGTGGTGTTGACTCCCAGAAGCTTCATCATCGGGGTGGTGACTCCCAGAAGCTCCGTCATCGAGGTGGTGACTCTCAGAAGCTTCAACATCATCAGGGTGGTGTCTCCCATTAGCTTCATCATCACAGTGGTGACCCCCAGAAGCTTCAACATCATCAGGAGGTTGACTCCCAGAAGCTTCATCATCGGGGTGGTCAATCCAAGAAGCTTCATCATTGGGGAGGTGAATCCCAGAATCTTCATTATCGGCGTGGTGACTCCCAGAAACTTCGTCATCATCAAGGTGGTGACTACCAGAAGGTTCATAAAAAGGCTGGTAACTCCCAGAGCTTCATCATCAGAGTGGTGACTCCAGAAGCTTCATCATCTGGGTGGTGACTCCCAGAATCTTCATCGTCACCAGGGTGGTGACTCCCAGAAGCTTCATCATCATCGGGATGGTTATTCCCAGAAGCTTCATCATCAGGGTGGTGTTTCCCTGAAGTTTCTTCAGCGTGGTGTTGATTCCCAGAAGCTTCATCATCTGGGTGGTGACTCCCTGAAGCTTCATCATCAGGGTGGTGACTCCCAGAAGCTTCATCATCAGAGTGGTCACTCCCAGAATCTTCATCATCAGGGTGGTGATTCCCAGAAGCTTCATCATCATCATCGTCGTGACTACCAGAAGCTTCATCATCGGGGTGGTGATTCCCAGAAACTTCATCATCATCGGAGTCATGACTCCCAGAAACTTCATCATCATCGGGGTTGTGACTGCCAGAAGCTTCATCATTGTGTTGGTGATTCCCAGAAGCTTCATCATCATCATGGTGGTGACTCCCAGAAGCTTCATCACCAAATTGGTGCCTTCTAGAATCTTCATCATCGGGGTGGTGACTCCCAGAACTTTCATCATCGGCTTGGTGTCTACCAGAAGCTTCATCTTCACAGTGGTGACTCCCAAAAGTTTCATCATCGGTTTGGCCACTCCCAGAATCTCCATCATCGTAGTGGTCTCTCCTAGAAGTTTCATTATCATCAAGGTTGTGACTCCCTGATGCTTCATCATCATTGGGGTGGTGACTCCCAGCAGTTTCATCATCATTGGATTGGTGACTCCCAGATACTTCATCATCGTCGGGGTGGTGACTGTCAGAAGCTTCATCATCATTGGGGTGATGATTCACAGAGGGTTTGTCATCATCAGGGTGGTGACTCCCAGAAGCTTCATCATCATCTGGGTGGTCACTCCCGGAAGCTTTATCGTCACCGGGGTGGTTATTCCCAGAAGCTTCATCATTTTTGGGGTGGTGACTCCCAGAAGCTTCATCATCATAGGGGTGGTGACTCCGAGAAGCTTCATCATCATCGTTGTGGTGACTCCCCAAAGCTTCATCATCATCGGGGTGGTGACTCCTAAAAGCTTCATCATCATCAGGGTGGTGACTCCCAGAAGCTTCATTATCATCTGGGTGGTGACTCCCAGAATCTTCATCATCATTGGGGTAGTGACTACCAGAAGCTTTATTGTCATCTGTGTGGTGACTTCCAAAAGCTTCACCATCATTGGGGGGGACTCCCAGAAGCTTCATCATCATAGGCATGGTGACTCAATGAAGCTTCATCTTCGAGTTGGTGACTCTCAGAGGCTTCATCATCTTTGAGGTGGTGACTCAGCAGACACATCTGTTTGCCTGCCTGTCTCCATGGGTGAGATTCAGGTCTGCTCCGTGACAGCAGCTGTAGCAGCAGAAGTTCCAGCTGGGGTGGTTTGATTATGGATGTGAAATGAGATTTAGAGAACCTTTCAAAGATCTTGGCTGCTATGTTTCTGGCGAGCCATAGTTTAGCCACAACTGGACACAGCTCCCTGCCTCCCCTTCCCACACACAAACACACAGACTGGTTTTTCTCACTTCCACAATGTGGAGAAACTTGTGGATGGAGAGTATATTACTTTTAGATCAATGCAGAATAAATTCTCACAAATTGTGGATATTGAAAACCAACCCCAGCTCGCAGGTCAGAAGTTCTACTAGGCCAAGTGACTGCCTCCTGCTCAGAGTCACACAAAGAACCTCCAGGATGTGTCTGTCTGCGTGGTCGCTGCCTTCACCTGAGAAGGGTCTGGCTTCGATCTGATTCGAGTTGGTGGCAGAATTCAATGCCTCAAGGTTGACAAACCCAGGCCCACTTGTTTGTTCTGCCAGCTGCCGGGAGGATGCTCTGAGCTCCTACAGGTGTTGCCCAGGTCTGGGCTGTGCAGCTCCCTGGGTCTGCACGGCCAGTGCTGAGGAATCACCCACAGGGAAATGGAATCTCAGGGAGGTTCTGTCCCTTATAAACAACTCAGATGCTTGAATTAGACCCAGCCCTTAACAGCCATTGTTTCCGGGTATTCCTAATCTAATCAGGGGTTTGGGCGGGCTCCTTAATTCAAGGTTCCTCCCACACCCAAGGGAGGGGCAGAGGCAGGGCGAGGCTCTGGGGGGGCGGGAAATGCAGGGGTCATTTCAGAATTCTGTCTTCCTCACAGAATCGCAGAGTTCATATTTCACAACAGCAAAGAAAACATTGACAGTAAAAATGAGACCTTTTATGAAGTTGCACATTAGAAAACTTATACGTCTGAGAAAAAAAATCTCTGACTCATAGGGAAACAAGTGGTTTATCAGATACTCTGAAAATAGACTGGGCTGGGTGACGGGAATATGAAAATATTATTTCAATTTTATTGTAGTTGATTGTATTGGATTGTATTGCATTTTATTCACCTATTTTTGAGACAGAGTCTTGCTCTGTCCCCCAGGCTGGATTGCAGTGGCCTGATCTCAGCTCACTGCAGCCTCTGCCTCCTGGGCCCAAGCAACTCTCCTGACTCAGCCTCCAGAGTAGCTGGGACTAACTGTGCACGCCACCATGCCAGGGTAAATTTGTATTTCTTAAAGCAGAGAGGAGGTTTCACCATTTTGGCCAGGGAAAGCCACAGCCTGGCAGATGCCACGAAGACCCCGGCCACTGCGGCCGCCGGCAAAAGGGCGAGGCCTACAGGAGGGATCAAGAAGCCTCACGGCTACAGGCCTGGCACTGCGCAAAATCAGAGAGTACCAGAAGTCCACGCAGCTGCTCCTCCTCAAGCTGCCCTTCCAGCGCCTGTTGCGCAGCATCGTGCAGGACATCATCCTGGACGTGCGCTTCCAGAGCGCGGCCATTGGCGCCCCACAGGAGCCCAGTGAGGCTTCCCTGGTGCATCTCTTCGAAGACACTTAGCCGTCTGCCGTCCATAATTGCCCTGGCCTCTTCTCCCCTATAGATGTGTACTAGCGCTCTGCTCAGTACCCTCTTCCAGGGGAAACACAAATCGCTCAATTGATCATTTAAGCCTTTCTGGCTTGGGTCCAACTTTTCGTGCAGTTGTACTTGTAAGCTTTGTACTTTATGCTTCTAGAGACTAGACCCTAGACAGTATCTGCTAGGAATAGTGGAGCTAGCTAGCCGAAACTTTATTTAGGCATATGCCAATTACTTGTGAGGGCAAAGGCAGGCAGTGAGGATGTTAAGCTTATCACAAAACAGTAAATATTGGAAAATAGTCAAGTACAGTCACGTCATTTGTAAGATATCTTGTCACCACTTTACCAGCACCAGTCAGAGACCACATTTCTCTAGGAAGTCTCCAGATGTACATTATGACATAGACTTTAAGAATAGTAGTGAAGCTCCAGATAAAACCTCATTGTCGTTAACGTGTAATACAATCAGCCATGAAACCGGTCAAAGCTTTCTCCTACGGAGGTACCACTTTCTACAGATTTCTTTCTTGAGAGCTGTGGCTATGTGATATTATATATTGAGAAGATTTCCTATGCGATTTTTAAAAAGTCAGGAAACAACAGATGCTGGCAAGGCTGTGAAGGTATAGAAACACTTCTACAATGTCTGCGAGAGTGTAAATCTGTTCAACCATTGTGGAAGACAGTGTGGCGATTCCTCAAGGATCTAGAAAAAGAAATACCATTGGACCCAGCTATCTCATTACCGGGTATGTACCCAAAGGATCATCATTCATCCTACTATAAGGACACATGCACAGGTATGTTCATCGCAGCACAGTTTACAAGAGCAAAGACCTGGAGCCAACCCAAATGCCCATCGGTGATAGACTGGATAAAGAATATGTGTGGTACATACACCAGGGAATACTATGCAGCCAAAAAAAGAACGAGTTCGTGTTCTTTGCGGTGACATGGATGACACGGGAGACAATCATTCTCAGCAAACTAACACAGGAAAGGAAAACCAAACACCACATGTTCTCACTCATAAGCGGGAGATGATCAATGAGAACACATGGACAGAGAAAGTGGAACATCACACACCGTGGCCTGTCACGGGGTGGGAGGCAAGGGAAAGGAGAGCACTAGGACAAACACTTAACGCACGTGGGGCTTAAAGCCCAGATTTTGGGTTGACTGGTGCTGCAAAGCGCTATGGCACATGTATTCCTAGGTAGCAAACCTGCACGTTCTGCACAAGTATACCCATAATTAAAGGAAAAAACAAAAACAAAAACAAAAAAACAATGCGTAGGGACACTGAACCCGCTCAGCTAATCCAATTTTGCTCTCTGAGAAAACAACGCTGTGTTCCTGCTGCTGAGCTGACCTCTGAGACCTTGACGGGAAGTTGTTTCTGTCTTCAGCAGTTCAGCCTTACTCAGATCCCACTCAATGTATGGAGTTCTATGAGGGGCAAGAGAAATGTTCTAAGCTTGTGTGTGAAGTCACCATCAGCACTGCTCTCTGCAGAGGCTAGTCTACACCGCAGGCTGCTTGGGCCTCATTCTCTTTTCCTCTAGTGTTCTGAAAGGGCCAGACCTGCCACATCTGCCAGAATACAGCTTCCAAGACTGCTCCATGCCAAGGAAAAGGAATGAGCTGAGAGCAATCTAAAGACTGGGAGATACTGAGTCCCTTGGACCTTACTTCTTTTGGGAGCTCAAGCACTTTGATTCCTAAGGGAGCCCTCCAGTCTCCATCAGTTCTGCCAAGAACCTGTACCCTCCTTGTGTCTCTAAGACACACTGGTCTAACTTGATGTACGCCTTTACAAGAAAGTTGGTAAAATAAAAGGAAAGCCGAAGAAGGCCAGAATATGGAGGTATGAAATGGAATTCCCCGATTCTTGGTAAAGTTAAGAAATTTGTGTAATACTCAAAGGCAGATCCTATGTACAATAAGTCCTATTTTAACAGCAAAAGCTGAGGGTATGAGGAAATACAACTATATTGTATGGGGGTTTATTTTGCTTCAGGAAGAAAGAGTACATGTTATTCTGCATTCAATATTAGAGCAGAGCAATGGGGACTTTTGGAATCTTTTGGCTTATACTCTGTGATTCAGGGGGCACATGGCAGAGGTAAACAGACTGAAATGGCACCACGGATAACTGGGAGCTGTGATGGGAACGTTCATGGTGATTCCGTAATAAATCTCACGTCTTTATTCTATAATGAAAAATTACTCATTTGCATCATAAAGATACAGCAGAGTATGTACAAGTAGAGTATGGAATAACTTTGTCACTCGCGATGAACCTACTTGGTCCGATATTTTAATAACTTCTCCCATGTCTCCGTACTCAGGTGTGATTTTCGGAGTGGATCATCGGTAGAATGAATCAAATCAGGAACACTGTAAAGCAATGTTTGGAACTGAATTTCAGTGTCTCTGGAAGCACTGGCGATATCACCGTGTGTAGCAAACCTGAAGTATCAATAGGCTGTCTCTATGCCTTTTAAACGACATATAGGTTCATTACAAATGGCGGCGTGAGGAAAGGTGGTTTTGGAACTGGCTGCTCTCTAGACTGATACGATGCATCTATACTACGTTACATTCTAAAACCGGAAAGGATCACTTGCTGTCATAAAGCACAGTAGGCAGGAATAAGAGAAGAGTCAACTGAGAGAAAAAAATGCTTTGTGATGTAATTTTTATTTCTGCAGTTTGGAAAAGCGTTTAACTGTCTTTGTGATGACTCACAAAACTACATATGAGCATGAAGAATACACAGGACAACAACTGGGAAACATTTCTGGAGGCTTCACTTACTGAAACCCAGACATAAGCATACAAGCTAAGACACGGCCACAGCAGGCTTCAGCATGAAACCGCAGAAATCTCCCGGAAAGGGCTTCCCTCTCCGAATGCAGCTTCCCGTCCACAGGATGCTCAAGGCCCAGGCCCCTTTCTTCTTCCAACTAGAAAGACATACAAAAATGCCTCAGCGTGACCTCGGAGGCCCAAACATTTAGCCAAGGCTACTATGAAACAATCTGCTGTCTTCATCCAGGTAAGGGCAACTTGAGGTTTGAAGACACTAAGATCGTGGGTAAATCCAGGGTAGACTGAGAGGCAGAAGCTCCAGCCAACGCAGTCCTGTCACTGGAAGACGAATGCAGTACTCATGCCTGCACAAACAGACCCCTCCCTCTGGCCTTGGGCCTAGAACATGATTTTTTTGGAGTTGCTGTTGGGGAAGAGGCCCTTGGGCTTTCACCTGCGAACAGCCTCCCTTAAATGCTTGGGCTGCAGTGGGGGCGTTTCTCCCCACATCTCACACACGTCCAGCGCCTCTTCCAGCACCTCTCCGACGAAGACCTTGGCTATTCCAGCCATGGCAATGGCCACGTTCTCAGGCACCGATCTGCCAGTGTAGACTGCATCAGACCTGCAACGCGTGCCTTTGGGAAAGCTGACCGGCGAAACACTTCGTAGCGGGCCAGCTGCTCCTCAGACATGGCAGACGGCAGGGTTGCCATCCTCTGAGCCTCCTCCGCATCCACGGTGGGCTTCCTGTCCTTCTTTCCTTTGGTGTCTCTTTTCCGTCTTTCGGCTGCAGGAGGAGCTGAGGCTGAGGCTTCATTGTCACCTTCTGTGAGGTCCGTGACATCCTGACTGCTGAGCTCACCTTCCCGACCCCTGGGTTCTTCCAAGTTCCCATCTAGGTCCTCAGGGAGCCCATCCTTTTTGCTGCCCTTCAGACCTTGGGGCATGACGAACATCTCAGCAGACACACCTGTTTGCCTGCCTGTCTCCATGGGTGAGATTCAGGTCTGCTCCGTGACAGCAGCTGTAGCAGGAGAAGTTACAGCTGGGGTGGTTTCATTATGGATCTGAAGTGAGATTTTGAGAAGCTTTCATTTTTTTTTTTTGATTTATGGATCATGTTTATTAAGCGGCACACGAAAAGTTAAGTTTCATAAACAATAACATTCAGTGATCTACTTAAACCCAAATGTAATCCTTACTTTAAACTAAGGGCAATAATAATTTTATACATAGAGTAAATACACACAAAACCTGGGTATCCCGAACTACAAACGTGGTTTCCACAGCCACCTATGGTTTCAGTCAAGGACACATTTCCACAACGAACAAGTACTTACCAATATGTTAATAAAACACTAACCCAAACGCTTACCCTGCCATCAGCTTTTTAAGCAATGCCATTCCTGCTACTGAAAGCATTTATTTTTAGAAGCTTGAATCTGATCTGGGAAAACGGGTTCTCCTAAAACTTTAACAGGATGTTATAAATCCAAAAAGATTTTAAATCAGAAAGCCTTCCAACACAGCATTATGTATTGTGAAAGCAATGTGAAACTCGCTTTCCTTTGTTTGTTTGTTTGCATGTTTGTTTCTTTTTGAGACGGAGTCTCGCTCTGCCGCCCGGGCTGGGGGCAGTGCTGCGATCTCCGCTCACTGCAAGCTCCGCCTCCCGGGTTTACGCCATTCTCCGGCCTCAGCCTCCCGAGTAGCTGGGACTACAGGCACCTGCCACTGCGCCCGGCTAATTTTTTGTATTTTTAGTAGAGACGGCGTCTCACCGTGTTAGCCAGGATGGTCTCCATCTCCTGACTTCGTGATCCGCCCGCCTCGGCCTCCCAAAGTGCTGGGATTACAGGCATGAGCCACCACGCCCGGCCTAGTTCATTCTCTTTAATAATGAACTAGACAACAAACTAGTTGCTGTCTAAAAACTTCTGAATTCATGAAGTACAAGTCTGAGCTGTCAAGTCAAAAATGACATTTAGATTTCACATATTAAATAGCTACAGTAGGCCAGGCGCTTTGGCTCACGCCTGCAAACCCACCACCGTGGGAGTCCGTGGCAGGCGGATCACGAGGTTAAGAGATCAAAACCATCCTGGCCAGCATGGCGAAACCCCGTCACCACCAAAAATACAAAAACTTAGCCAGGCATGGTGGCAGGGGCCTGCACTTCCCAGCCACTCGAGAGGCCGAGGAAGGAGAATCACCCGAACCCGGGAGGCGGAGCCCGCAGTGAGCCGAGATCACGCCACCGCACCCCAGCCTGGAGATGCAGCGAGACTCCGTCTCAAAAAAAAAAAAAAAAAAGCTACAGTATAGCTTACAAGGTTACAAGGGCATAAACCTACCTAACACACAAATGCTACTTTATCCTTTGGATAGTCAAAAGTCAGAAGGAACGACACGGTTTGCAAGGTACTTTGACTTATGTGTGGTCATTAAAACCCAGTAAGTGATTCAAGTATGGTAATACAAAGGCAGGCAATTACATGCACCAATATCACTCTAAAATCAAAGGCATAAAAATAAAGGCTGAAAACTTTGTGTTTCTCCATCTTTCGTTTACATGGCTAGATATCAGAACCTTACTTTAGAAAATAACCAACTATTATATATGGTTTCCCCAGATGGTAATTTTCAGAAACTACAAAAATTGTCAAGATCCATAATCTGCTTCATCAAACGCTTTTCTAGCTCGTTTCAATTCTTCATTCATAGTAAGCAAGTCTTTAACCCTGGCAAACTTCCTTGGGTCCTTGCGAATCAAGAAGACGATATCTTCAACTTGTACTCGACCTTGTCTTCCAACTGACATTGCCTTGTGAGTCATTTCAGTGATAAACTTTATGACAAGATCTTCAAGAATATCCACTGACTCAGTATAAGGGTTCTGGTCATCCCCAAAGCCATACATCATACATCGCAATTCTTCAGAAAAAAGTCTCTTTCTTTTACCCTGTCCACCTTCTGCACCTCCTCCAATCTCTTCATTTCCTTCCTCAAAGGTGGGGTCTTCTTCCTCGTCTGCCATCCCACTGGCCTGCCAACCCACAGCCGAGAAACTTTCAGAGATGTTGGCTGCTATGTTTCTGGCGAGCCTTAGTTTAGCCACCGCTGGACACAGCTCCCTGCCTCCCCTTCCCACACACAAACACGCACACTGGTTTTTCTCACTTCCACAATATGGAGAAACTTGTGGATGGAGAGTATATTAGTTTTAGATCAATGCAGAATAAATTCTCACAAATTTTGGATATTGAAAACAAACCCCAGCTCACAGGTCAGAAGTTCTACTGGGCCAAGTGACTGGCTCCTGCTCAGAGTCACACGAGGGACCTCCAGGATGGGTCTGTCTGTGTGGTCGTTGCCTTCACTTGAGAAGGGTCTGGCTTCGATCTGATTCGAGTTGGTGGCAGAATTCAATGCCTCAGTATGTGAAACCCAGGCCCACTTGTTTGTTCTGCCAGCTGCCGGGAGGACGCTCTGAGCTCTTACAGGTGTTGCCCAGGTCTGGGCCGTGCAGCTCCCTGGGTCTGCACATCCAGGGCTGAGGAATCACCCACAGGGGAATGGAATCTCAGGGAGGTTCAGTCCCTTATAAAGAGCTCAGATGATTCAATTAGACCCAGCCCTTAACAGCTATCGTTTCAGGGTGTTCCTAATCTAATCAGGGGTTTGGGCGGGCTCCTCAATTCAAGGTTCCGCCCACACCCAAGGGAGGGGCAGAGGCAGGGCTAGGCTCTGGGGGGGGGGAGCGGGAAATGCCGGGGGCATTTCAGAATTCTGGATTCCTCGCAGAATCGCAAAGTTCACATTTCACGACAATAAAGAAAACGTTGAGAGTAAAAGTGAGACCTTTTATGAAGTTGCACATTAGAAAACTTAAACGTCTGAGAAAAAAATCTCGAACTCATAGGGAAACAAGTGGTTTATCAGATACTCTGAAAATAGACTGGGCTGGGTGAGGGGAATATGAAAATATTATTTCAATTGTATCGTGTTGTATTGTATTGCATTTTATGTATTTATTTTTGAGACAGAGTCTCGCTCTGTCCCCCAGGCTGGATTGCAGTGGCCTGATGTCAGCTCACTGCAACCTCTGCCTCCTGGGCCCGAGCAACTCTCCTGACTCAGCCTCCAGAGTAGCTGGGACTAACTGTGCGCGCCACGACGCCAGGAGAAATTTGTATTCTTTAAAGTAGAGAGGAGGTTTCACCATTTCGGCCAGGCAAAGCCGCAGCCTGGCAGGCGCCACGAAGACGCTGGCCACTGCAGCCGCCGGCGAAAGGGCGCCGCCTACAGGAGGGATCAAGAAGCCTCACCGCTACAGGCCTGGCACGGCGCAAAATCGGAAAGTAGCCGAAGTCCACGCAGCTGCACCTCCTCAAGCTGCCCTTCCATCGCCTGATGCGCAGCATCGCGCAGGACATCATCCTGGATGTGCGCTTCCAGAGCGCGGCCACAGGCGCCCTACAGGAGCCCAGTGAGGCTTCCCTTGTGCAACTCTTTGAAGACAGCTAGCTGTGTGCCATCCATAAAAGCCCTGCCCGCTTCTCCCCCATACATGCGTATTAGCGCTCTGCTTTGTACCCTCTTCCAGAGGAAACACAAATCCATCAATTGATCATTTAAGCCTTTCTAGCTTGGGTACAACTTTTCGTGTAGTTGTACCTGTAAGCTCTGTACTTTATACTTCTAGAGACTAGACCCTAGACAGTATCTGCTTGGAATAGTGGAGCTAGCTAGCTTCAACTTTATTTAGGCATACGCTAATTACTTGTGAGGGCAAAGGCAGGCAGTGAGGTGGTTAAGCTTACTCCCAAATAGTAAATTTTGGAAAATAGTCAAGTACAGTCACTTTATTTGTTAGATATCTTGTCACCGCCTTACCAGCACCAGTCAGAGACCACATTTTTCTAGGCAGTCTCCAAATGTACATTATGAGATAGACTTTAAGAATAGTAGTGAAGCTCCAGGAAAAACCTCATTGTCGTTAACGTGTAATACAACCAGCCATGAAAGCTGTCAAAGCTTTCTCCTGAAAAGGTAACACTTTCTACACATTTCTTTCTTGAGAGCTTTGGCTATGTGATATTATATATTGAGGAGCTTTCGTATGCGATTATTAAAAAGTCAGGAAACAACAGATGCTGGCAAGGCTGTGAAGATACAGAAACACTTTTACAGTGTCTGTGAGAGTGTAAATCAGTTCAACCATTGTGGAAGACAGTGCGGCAATTCCTCAAGGATCTAGAACCAGAAATACCATTGGACCCAGCTATCTCATTACCGGGTATATACCCAAAGGATTATAATTCATCCTACTATAAGGACACATGCACAGCTATGTTCATTGCGGCACAGTTTACAAGAGCAAAGGACCTGGAACCAACCCAAAGGCCCATGGGTGAAGGACTGGATAAAGAACATGTGTGGTATATACACCAGGGAATGCTATGCAGTCATAAAAAAGAATGAGTTAGTGTTCTTTGCGGTGACATGGATGACCCTTGGGACCATCATTCTCAGCAAACTAACACAGGAACAGAAAATCAAACACCCCATGTTCTCACTCATAATTGGGAGTTGATCAATGAGAACACATGGACAGAGAAAGTGGAACGTCACACACCGTGGCCTGTCACGGAGTGGGAGGCAAGGGAAAGGAGAGCATTAGGACAAACACCCAATGCATGAGGGGCTGAAAGCCAAGACGGCGGGTTGATTGGTGCAGCAAACCGCTATGGCCCATGCATACCTTGCTAAGAAACCTGCACGTTCGGCACAAGTGTCCCATAACTTACAGGAAGAAACCAAAAAAATGCGTAGGGACACTGAACCCTCTCAGCTAATCCAATTTTCCTCTCTGAGAAAACAACGCTGTGTTCCCGCTCCTGAGCTGACCTCTGAGACCTTGATGGAACGTGTTTCAGTCTTCAGCAGTTCAGCCTTACTCAGACCCCACTCAATGTATTGAGTTCTATGAGGGGCAAGAGAAATGTTCTAAGCTTGTGTGTGGAGTCACCATCAGCACTGCCCTCTGCAGATGCTTGTCTACACCGCGGCTGCTTGGGCCAGGTTCTCTTTCCTCTAGTGTTCTCAAAGGGCCAGACCTGCCACATCTGCCAGAATACAGCTTCCAAAACTGCTCCATGCCATGGAAAGGAATGAGCTGAGAGCAATCTAAAGACTGGAGATATTGAGTCTCTTGGACCTTACTTTTTGGGAGTTCAAGCACTTTGATTCCTGGGGAGCCCTCCAGTCTCCATCAGTTCTGCCAAGAACCTGTACCCTCCTTGTGTCTCTAAGACACACTGGTCTAACTTGTTGTACGCTTTTACAAGAAAGTTGGTAAAATAAAAGGAAAGCCGAAGAAGGCCAGAATATGGAGGTATGAAACGGAATTTCCCCATTCTTGGTAAGGTTTAGAAATTTGTGTAATACTCAAAGGCAGATCCTATGTACAATATGTCCTATTTTAACAGCAAAAGCTGAGGGTATGAGGAAATACAACTATATTGTATGGGGGTTTATTTTGCTTCAGGAAGAAAGAGTACATGTTATTCTGCATTCAATATTAGAGCAGAACAATGGGGACTTTTGGAATCTTTTGGCTTATACTCTGTGATTCAGGGGGCACATGGCAGAGGTAAACAGACTGAAATGGCACCACGGATATCTGGGAGCTGTGCTGGGAAGGTTCATGGTGATTCCGTAATAAATCTCACGTCTTTATTCTATAATGAAAAATTACTCATTTGCATCATAAAGGTACAGCAGAGTATGTACAAGTAGAGTATGGAATAACTTTGTCACTCGCGATGAACCTACTTGGTCCGATATTTTAATAACTTCTCCCATGTCTCCGTACTCAGGTTTGATTTTCGGAGTGGATCATCGGTAGAATGAATAAAATCAGGAATACTGTAAAGCAATGTTTGGAACTGAATTTCAGTGTCTCTGGAAGCACTGGCGATATCACCGTGTGTAGCAAACCTGAAGTATCAATAGGCTGTCTCTATGCCTTTTAAACGACATATAGGTTCATTACAAATGGCGGCGTGAGGAAAGGTGGTTTTGGAACTGGCTGCTCTCTAGACTGATACGATGCATCTATACTACGTTACATTCTAAAACCGGAAAGGATCACTTGCTGTCATAAAGCACAGTAGGCAGGAATAAGAGAAGAGAAGAGTCAACTGAGAGAAAAAAATGCTTCGTGATGTAATTTTTATTTCTGCAGTTTGGAAAAGCGTTTAACTGTCTTTGTGATGACTCACAAAACTACATATGAGCATGAAGAATACACAGGACAACAACTGGGAAACATTTCTGGAGGCTTCACTTACTGAAACCCAGACATAAGCATACAAGCTAAGACACGGCCACAGCAGGCTTCAGCATGAAACCGCAGAAATCTGGAAAGGGCTTCCCTCTCCGAATGCAGCTTCCCGTCCACAGGATGCTCAAGGCCCAGGCACCTTTCTTCTTCCAACTAGAAAGACATACAAAAATGCCTCAACATGACCTCGGAGGCCCAAACATTTAGCCAAGGCTACTATGAAACAATCTGCTGTCTTCATCCAGGTAAGGGCCACTTGAGGTTTGAAGACACTAAGATCGTGGGTAAATCCAGGGTAGACTGAGAGGCAGAAGCTCCAGCCAACGCAGTCCTGTCACTGGAAGACGAATGCAGTACTCATGCCTGCACAAACAGACCCCTCCCTCTGGCCTTGGGCCTAGAACATGATTTTTTGGTAGTTGCTGTTGGGGAAGAGGCCCTTGGGCTTTCACCTGCGAACAGCCTCCCTTAAATGCTTGGGCTGCAGTGGGGGCGTTTCTCCCCACATCTCACACACGTCCAGCGCCTCTTCCAGCACCTCTCCGACGAAGACCTTGGCTATTCCAGCCATGGCAATGGCCACGTTCTCAGGCACCGATCTGCCAGTGTAGACTGCATCAGACCTGCAACGCGTGCTTTTGGGAAAGCTGACCGGCGAAACACTTCGTAGCGGGCCAGCTGCTCCTCAGACATGGCAGACGGCAGGGTTGCCATCCTCTGAGCCTCCTCCGCATCCACGGTGGGCTTCCTGTCCTTCTTTCCTTTGTGTCTCTTTTCCGTCTTTCGGCTGCAGGAGGAGCTGAGGCTGAGGCTTCATTGTCACCTTCTGTGAGGTCCGTGACATCCTGACTGCTGAGCTCACCTTCCCGACCCCTGGGTTCTTCCAAGTTCCCATCTAGGTCCTCAGGGAGCCCATCCTTTTTGCTGCCCTTCAGACCTTGGGGCATGGCGAACATCTCAGCAGACACACCTGTTTGCCTGCCTGTCTCCATGGGTGAGATTCAGGTCTGCTCCGTGACAGCAGCTGTAGCAGGAGAAGTTACAGCTTGGGGGGTTTCATTATGGACCTGAAGTGAGATTTTGAGAAACTTTCTTTTTTTTCTTTTTTTTGATTTATGGATCATGTTTATTAAGCGGCACACGAAAAGTTAAGTTTCATAAACAATAACATTCAGTGATCTACTTAAATCCAACTGTAATCCTTACTTTAAACTAAGGGCAGTAATAATTTTATACATAGAGTAAATACACACAAAACCTGGGTATCCCGAACTACAAACGTGGTTTCCACAGCCACCTATGGTTTCGGTCAAGGACACATTTCCACAACGAACAAGTACTTACCAATATGTTAATAAAACACTAACCCAAACGCTTACCCTGCCATCAGCTTTTTAAGCAATGCCATTCCTGCTACTGAAAGCATTTATTTTTAGAAGCTTGAATCTGATCTGGGAAAACGGGTTCTCCTAAAACTTTAACAGGATGTTATAAATCCAAAAAGATTTTAAATCAGAAAGCCTTCCAACACAGCGTTATGTATTGTGAAAGCAATGTGAAACTCGCTTTCCTTTGTTTGTTTGTTTGTTTGCATGTTTGTTTGTTTTTGAGACGGAGTCTCGCTCTGCCGCCCGGGCTGGGGGCAGTGCTGCGATCTCCGCTCACTGCAAGCTCCGCCTCCCGGGTTTACGCCATTCTCCGGCCTCAGCCTCCCGAGTAGCTGGGACTACAGGCACCTGCCACTGCGCCCGGCTAATTTTTTGTATTTTTAGTAGAGACGGCGTCTCACCGTGCTAGCCAGGATGGTCTCCATCCCCTGACTTCGTGATCCGCCCGCCTCGGCCTCCCAAAGTGCTGGGATTACAGGCATGAGCCACCACGCCCGGCCTAGTTCATTCTCTTTAATAATGAACTAGACAACCAACTAGTTGCCGTCTAAAAACTTCTGAATTCATGAAGTACAAGTCTGAGCTGTCAAGTCAAAAATGACATTTAGATTTCACATATTAAATAGCTACAGTAGGCCAGGCGCTTTGGCTCACGCCTGCAATCCCACCACCGTGGGAGGCCGTGGCAGGCGGATCACGAGGTTAAGAGATCAAAACCATCCTGGCCAACATGGCGAAACCCCGTCACCACCAAAAATACAAAAACTTAGCCAGGCATGGTGGCAGGGGCCTGCACTTCCCAGCCACTCGAGAGGCCGAGGAAGGAGAATCACCCGAACCCGGGAGGCGGAGCCCGCAGTGAGCCGAGGTCACGCCACCGCACCCCAGCCTGGAGATGCAGCGACACTCCGTCTCAAAAAAAAAAAAAAAAAAAGCTACAGTATAGCTTACAAGGTTACAAGGGCATAAACCTACCTAACACACAAATGCTACTTTATCCTTTGGATAGTCAAAAGTCAGAAGGAACGACACGGTTTGCAAGGTACTTTGACTTATGTGTGGTCATTAAAACCCAGTAAGTGATTCAAGTATGGTAATACAAAGGCAGGCCATTACATGCACCAATATCACTCTAAAATCAAGGCATAAAAATAAAGGCTGAAAACTTTGTGTTTCTCCATCTTTCGTTTACATGGCTAGATATCAGAACCTTACTTTAGAAAATAACCAACTATTATATATGGTTTCCCCAGATGGTAATTTTCAGAAACTACAAAAATTGTCAAGATCCATAATCTGCTTCATCAAACGCTTTTCTAGCTCGTTTCAATTCTTCATTCATAGTAAGCAAGTCTTTAACCCTGGCAAACTTCCTTGGGTCCTTGCGAATCAAGAAGACGATATCTTCAACTTGTACTCGACCTTGTCTTCCAACTGACATTGCCTTGTGAGTCATTTCAGTGATAAACTTTATGACAAGATCTTCAAGAATATCCACTGACTCAGTATAAGGGTTCTGGTCATCCCCAAAGCCATACATCATACATCGCAATTCTTCAGAAAAAAGTCTCTTTCTTTTACCCTGTCCACCTTCTGCACCTCCTCCAATCTCTTCATTTCCTTCCTCAAAGGTGGGGTCTTCCTCCTCGTCTGCCATCCCACTGGCCTGCCAACCCACAGCCGAGAAACTTTCAGAGATGTTGGCTGCTATGTTTCTGGCGAGCCTTAGTTTAGCCACCGCTGGACACAGCTCCCTGCCTCCCCTTCCCACACACAAACACACACACTGGTTTTTCTCACTTCCACAATATGGAGAAACTTGTGGATGGAGAGTATATTAGTTTTAGATCAATGCAGAATAAATTCTCACAAATTTTGGATATTGAAAACAAACCCCAGCTCACAGGTCAGAAGTTCTACTGGGCCAAGTGACTGGCTCCTGCTCAGAGTCACACGAGGGACCTCCAGGATGGGTCTGTCTGTGTGGTCGATGCCTTCACTTGAGAAGGGTCTGGCTTCGATCTGATTCGAGTTGGTGGCAGAATTCAATGCCTCAGGTATGTGAAACCCAGGCCCACTTGTTTGTTCTGCCAGCTGCCGGGAGGACGCTCTGAGCTCTTACAGGTGTTGCCCAGGTCTGGGCCGTGCAGCTCCCTGGGTCTGCACATCCAGGGCTGAGGAATCACCCACAGGGGAATGGAATCTCAGGGAGGTTCAGTCCCTTATAAAGAGCTCAGATGATTCAATTAGACCCAGCCCTTAACAGCTATCGTTTCAGGGTGTTCCTAATCTAATCAGGGGTTTGGGCGGGCTCCTCAATTCAAGGTTCCGCCCACACCCAAGGGAGGGGCAGAGGCAGGGCTAGGCTCTGGGGGGGGGGGGAGCGGGAAATGCCGGGGGCATTTCAGAATTCTGGATTCCTCGCAGAATCGCAAAGTTCACATTTCACGACAATAAAGAAAACGTTGAGAGTAAAAGTGAGACCTTTTATGAAGTTGCACATTAGAAAACTTAAACGTCTGAGAAAAAAATCTCGAACTCATAGGGAAACAAGTGGTTTATCAGATACTCTGAAAATAGACTGGGCTGGGTGAGGGGAATATGAAAATATTATTTCAATTGTATCGTGTTGTATTGTATTGCATTTTATGTATTTATTTTTGAGACAGAGTCTCGCTCTGTCCCCAGGCTGGATTGCAGTGGCCTGATGTCAGCTCACTGCAACCTCTGCCTCCTGGGCCGAGCAACTCTCCTGACTCAGCCTCCAGAGTAGCTGGACTAACTGTGCGCGCCACGACGCCAGGAGAAATTGTATTCTTAAAGTAGAGAGGAGTTTCACCATTTGGCCAGGCAAAGCCCAGCCTGGCAGGCGCCCGAAGACGCGGCCACTCGCCGCCGGCAAAGGCGCCGCCTACAGGAGGATCAGAGCCTCACCGCTACAGCCTGGCACTGCGCAAAATCAGAAAGTACCGAAGTCCACGCAGCTGCACCTCCTCAACTGCCTTCCATCGCCTGATGCGCACATCGCAGGACATCATCCTGGAGTGCGCTTCCAGAGCGCGGCCACAGGCGCCCTACAGGAGCCCAGTGAGGCTTCCCTGTGCACTCTTTGAAGACAGCTAGCTGTGTGCCATCCATAAATGCCCTGCCCTCTTCTCCCTATAATGCGTATTAGCGCTCTGCTTTGTACCCTCTTCCAGAGGAAACACAAATCGATCATTGATCATTTAAGCCTTTCTGCTTGGGTCAACTTTTCGTGTAGTTGTACTTGTAAGCTCTGTACTTTATGCTTCTAGAGACTAGACCCTAGACAGTATCTGCTTGGAATAGTGGAGCTAGCTAGCTTCAACTTTATTTAGGCATACGCTAATTACTTGTGAGGGCAAAGGCAGGCATTGAGGATGTTAAGCTTATCACAAAACAGTAAATATTGGAAAATAGTCAAGTACAGTCACTTTATTTGTTAGATATCTTGTCACCACTTTACCAGCGCCAGTCAGGGACCACATTTCTCTAGGAAGTCTCCAGATGTACATTATGAGATAGACTTTAAGAATAGTAGTGAAGCTGCAGGTAAAACCTCATTGTCGTTGACGTGTAATACAATCAGCCATGAAAGCTGTCAAAGCTTTCTCCTGGAGAGGTACCACTTTCTACAGATTTCTTTCTTCAGAGCTGTGGCTATGTGATATTATATATTGAGAAGATGTCGTATGCGATTTTTAAAATGTCAGGAAACAAGAGATGCTGGCAAGGCTGTGAAGATATAGCAGCACGTTTACAGTGTCTGTGAGAGTGTAAATCAGTTCAACCATTGTGGAAGACAGTGTGGCGATTCCTCAACGATCTAGAACCAGAAATACCGTTGGACCCAGCCATCTCATTACCGGGTATATACCCACAGGATTATAATTCATCCTACTATAAGGACACATGCACAGGTACGTTCATTGCGGCACAGTTTACAAGAGCAAAGACCTGGAACCAACCCAAAGGCCCATCGGTGATAGACTTGATAAGCAATGTGTGTGGTATATACACCAAGGAATACTACGCAGCCAAAAAAAGAATGAGTTCGTGTTCTTTGCGGTGACATGGATGACACGGGAGAGCATGATTCTCAGCAAACTAACACAGGAAAGGAAAACCACACACCACATGTTCTCACTCATAAGCGGGAGTGGATCCATGAGAACACATGGACAGAGAAAGTGGAACATCACACACCGTGGCCTGTTGCGGGGTGGGAGGCAAGGGAAAGGAGAGCACTAGGAAAAACACCGAAAGCAGGGGGAGCTTAAAGCCCAGATGGTGGGTTGATTGGTGCAGCAAACGGCTATGGCACATGTATACCTTGGTAACAAAACTGCACGTTCTGCACAATTATCCTATAGCTTAAAGGAAAAAAAAAAAAACATGCCTAGGGACACTGAACCCACTCAGCTATTCCAATTTTCCTGTCTGAGAAAACAATGCTGTGTTCCTGCTCCTGAGCTGACCTCTGAGACCTTGATGGGCTTTTGCCTGAAATGTTTTAAGATGAGATGACGATTCTCCCATGATCAGGAGCAGTAGATGGGATTTGCTCACTTCCTGCTCTTTGAGTTGAAGCAAGGCAGATGCCTGGAGACTCAAACTGATAAATATATTCGTTGCTTTCTTTTCATATGTTGTATTAAGCTATTCTTGCATTGCTATTTAAAAAACCCTAGACTGGGTAACTTATAAGAAAAGAGATTGTTTGGCTCATGGTTCTGCAGGCTGTAAAGGAAGCATAGCGCCAATGTCTGCTCTGGGAAAGCCTGGGGAAGCTTACAATCATGGTGTTAGACGAGCAGGCATCTCACATGGTAGAAGCTGGGGCAAGAAGGATGGGGGAGGGATGGAGCATACTTCTAAACAACCAGATCTCATGGGTACTCATTATCACAAGGATGGCACACAGCCAGGTGGGACTCACCCCATGATTCAACCACCACCTCCCCAGGCACCACCTGCCACACTGGGGATTAAAATTCAATAGGAGATTTAGAGGGGACATCTAAACTACATCACATGACCATCGGAAAAACAGATGAAGAATTCATGGTTTCTACTGTCCAGAAACTTTCCATCTAGAGCAAATGAATTAATGGCTGAATTCAGCATCCTGTGGTGAGAAGGGAGAAGTGAGGTGCACAGGGGACTTTGGTTGCATTTGCTCCACTTCCCTTATGCTGTTCCTCTGAGTTCTGATGTCACTACCTGAAGGGCTATTCATGGACAAAAGAATTATTTTGATTGTGGTTATTTCTGTTTCTTTCATCTTGGTAAAAATAAGTTTTTTTTTTTGAGACAGGGTCTCACTCTGTCGCCCATGCTGGAGTGCAGTGGAGTGATCTCAGCTCACTGCAAGCTCTGCCTCCCAGGTTCATGCCATTCTCCTGCCTCAGCCTCTCAAGTAGCTGGGACTACAGGGGCCTGTCACCACACCCAGCTAATATTTTGTATTTTTAGTAGAGACGTGGTTTCGCCATGTTAGCCAGGATGGCCTCGATTTCCTGATCTCGTGATCTGCCTGCCTGGGCCTCCCAAATTACTGGGATTACAGGCGTGAGCAACCACTCCCGGCATAAGTTTTTAGCTTCTCATATAATTGTCCTAAAAAAAACCCTAAGAGTTTTGCTTAAGTTTCTTGTTATCATGTGTTATAAAAATTGACAGGGAAGTGGCCAAAACACATTAAAATTACACAGGCTCTAAGAGTCAAGTCTCTGTTGGGCAGGCTTAGGAAAGACAGAACTGGAAATACTCTATCAGCATGGACATCAGAATCATGGGGTCCACTTTCTGTTCCAGCCCTGCCCAGATCCACGCTCTTCTAAGTCCTCATCCAGGTCTGGCCTCACCCTAGAATCTTCTCTCACAGAACTGATTCAAGGAGGTCAGAGATTCAGGCGGGGGCTCCTGCTGCCTCCTGAGCTGGTGCCCACAATTTCCTAAAATGGAAAGGCAGATAAATGGAAGCAAATCATTGCATATTGTGGGGCCATAATTTCTCTTTCATTGAAGCCAGTGCTTCTAGAGACATCTTACCTAGCAACTTCTTTTCCATTCCTGCAAATCCAGTGGCTGCTCCACAAGGCACAAGAAGGTAAATATAAATATAAAACATCTCTCTGAACAGTTCACCCTTTTTTCTCTATCCCTCGCATCTATGTAGCTTTTATTCTGTACATTTTATTTTTCAGGTAAATATTTTTTAAAATGGAAGAAAAAATAGAAACACTAGGCCCTTCATTTAAATCCTGAAAATTACAAAAATCTTAGCACCCAACTGCCAGGGTTCTATGAGGATTAACTCACATCATGTAATGTTTCCTGAACAGTGCTCTGTAAGAGACTTCTGAACACATGGTATGTGCCCAATAAACATTGTATTAACTCATGTGCACGTGTTTTCCAAATGCAGACTTACTCAAACATTGATGCCTTCTCTAGGCTTTCTAAACTGTATAGAGCCAGCAGAAAATGACATGTTTGAAAATGGTGATTGGTGGTTTCCACTTTGGGACAAAAGTATTTGTGTTGTGGTAAGAGTGTTGGGTATCATGAGCTCTGTGCTGTGCCTACTTTCCCTAGCTGAGTGCTACTATATCGGATGTAGTAGAAGAAACATCAGCATTAAGAGGAGACTTTTTAAAGAAGCTAATTCATGGACCCCTTCCAAACCTGCAGAATCACATCTGTAAGAGAGAGGCTGGAATCTGAATAATTCATAGGCATATTGAAACTTCAGAGGCAAACGGGTGCGGTGGCTCATGCCTGTAATCCCAACAATTTGGGTTGCCAAAGTGGGCAGATCACCTGAGGCCAGGAGTTTAAGATCAGCCTGGGCAACATGGACACACCACGTGTCTACTAAAACATAAAAAATTAGCCACGTGTGGTGGCTGGTGCCTGCAATCCTAACTACTCGGGGGGCTGATATTGGAGAATCACTTGAACCTGGGAAGTGGAAGTTGCAGTGAGCCAAGATGGCGCCACTGCACTTCTGCCTGGACAATGATTGAAAACTCTGTCGAAAGAAAAGGAAGAAAGAAAGAAAGAAAGAGAGAAAGAAAGAAAGAAAGAAAGAAAGAAAGAAAGAAAGAAAGAAACACTTGAGAGGCAATGCTTAACTAAGTGGCTCTCGGCCCATGCTTCCAGCCATAATCACATGGCCAGCTTAAAGAAATACCGTCACCTGTGCCCTCCACAGAGACTCTGTCTATTGGTCTTGGAAGGAGCATCTATATGGTTGTAATTAGAAAGTCAAATTGTCCCTCTTTGATGATTACATAATAATCATATATACAAAAAATCTAAAGACCACCAAAAAAACTCTTAGATTTGATAAATTTAATAATGTTTCAGAATGCAAGAAACAACATACAGAAATTAGTAGCATTTTTATACACTAATGATGATCAAGCTGACAACTGAATTAAAAAGTCACTTCCTTTTACAATAGCTACAAAAAGGTAAAATGCTTAGAAATACAATTAGTCAAAGAGATGAAAGATCCCTACAAGGAAAACTACAAAACACTGATGAAAGAAATTGTACATGACACAAATGAGAAAAACATCCCGTGCTCATGGATTGGAAGAATAATGATCATTAAAATGACTCTACTGCCCAAAGCAATCTACATATTAAATGGAAATCCTACCAAAATGCCAATGTCATTTCTTATAAAATAGAAAAAAAAATTCTAAAATTCACATGGAACCACAAAAAGAGCCTGAATAGCCAAAGCAAATCTAAGCAAAGAGAATAAAGCTGGAGATATTACATTATCTGACTTAAAATTATACTAGAAGGCTTTAGTAACCAAAACAGCATGGTACTGATATAAATTGACACATAGATCAATGGTACAGAATAGAGAACCTAGAAATAAAGCCACATACCTACAAACAACTGATCTTTTACAAAGCCAACAAAAACATACACTGGAGAAATGACATCCTAGCAACAAATTGAGCTGGAAAAATTATATTGCCATATGCAGAAGTATGGAATGGGACCCCTATGTCCCACCATATACAATAATCAACTCAATATGGATTAAAAGACTAAAATGTAAGACCTGAAACTATAAAAATGCTAGAAGAAACTCAAGGATAAACTCTTCTAGAGATTGACTTGGACAAAGAATTTATGACTAAGATCTGAAAAGCAGATGTAACAATAACAAAAATAGATAAAACGAACTCAATTAAATTAAAAAGCTCCTGAAAATCCTTCTTAATTAACACAGTGAACAGAAAACCCATGGAATGAGATAAATGTTTACGAGTTTTGCATGTGACAAAGATCTAACGTCCAGAATATACAAGGAACTCAAACAGCTCAACAAAAATAAAACAAGTAACCTCATTAAAAGCAAGCAGGCCGGGCGCGGTGGTTCACGTTTGTAATCCCAGCACTTTGGGAGGCCGAGGTGGGTGGATCAGGAGGTCAGGAGATCGAGACCACGGTGAAACTCCGTCTCTACTAAAAAAACACAAAATATTAGCCAGGCATGGTGGCAGGCGCCTGTAGTCCCAGCTACTCAGAGAGGCTGAGGCAGGAGAATGGTATGAACCCGGGAGGCAGAGCTTGCAGTGAGCGGAGATTGCACCACTGCACTCCAGCCTGGGCGACAGAGCAAGACTGCTTCTCAAACAAAAAAAAAAAGCAAGCAAAGAACATGAACATTTAAAAAAAAGACAATGAGCAAACAAAAAACATGAAAATTTAAATAAAAAAAGACAATGAAGGTCAACAAGCACGTAAAAGATGCTCAACATTGTCAATGATCAGAGAAATGCCAATTAAAACCCACAATGAGGTTCCAACTTACACCATGCAGAATGGCTATTACTGAAAAGCAGAAAAATGAGCTATCGGCAAGGACACAGAGAAAAGAGAACACTTAGACATTGGTTGTGGGAAAGTAACTTTCTACAACCTCTATGGAAAACTGTATGGAGATTTCAAAAAAGTCTAAAAATAGAACTTCCATTTGATTCAGCACTCCCACTACTTTGTATCTACCCAAAGGAAAATAATTTATTACATAAAGAAAATACCCACATTCTTATGTTTATTGCAGCACTATTCACGATAACCAATATATGTAGTCAATTTAAATTTATCAATCAATAATCAAATAAAGAAAATGTGCTATACGTTTATATCATGAAATACTACTCAGCCATGAAAAAGAATAACATCACGCCTTTTGCAACAACATGAATAAAACCAGAGGCCACTATTGTAAGTGAAAAACTTCAGAAACAGAAAACCAAATTCTGCATTTTCTCACTTGTAACTGTGAACTCAATTATGCACACACTCGGATATAGAGACTGGAAAAACAGACACTGGAGACTCAGAAAGATGGGAGGTTGGAGAGGGTTTAGGAATGAGAAAATAACTAATTGGGACAATAAACAGCATTCAGATGATGTTGTCACACCAAAAGCCCATACTTCATCATTATGCAACGTGCTTCTGTGAGGGAGCTGCATTTTTACTCTCTAATGTATTAATAAACAGAAAAAAGTCCTCACGCAGTGGCTCAAGCCTATAATCCCAGCGCTTTGGGAGGCTGAGGCAGGTGGTTCACGTGGTCAGGAGTTCAAGACCAGCCTGGCCAATATAGTGAAACCCCGTCTCTACTAAAAATACAAAAATTAGCCAGGCATGGTGGAGCATAGTAGTCCCAGCTACTAGGGAGGCTGAGGCAGGAGAATCACTTGAACTCGGGAAGTGGAGGTTGTGGTGAGCCGAGATTGTGTCACTGCACTCCAGCCTGGGGAACAGAGGGAGACTCCGTATCAAAAAAAAAAAGAAAGAAAAAAAACTTTGTTTTTTATCAAGAGGACAAATTGAATAGACCTCATAATTTTCATAAATAATTAGATTAGGCAAAAAAATTTTTAATAAAAATAAATAAATAAATATTGTATTTTAAGAATGGTATAGAAAGACAATTTGACCCATTAGAGTAGTTGGTACTTAGCATATACACTATGATAGGCAAGATTCTAAGCCCCATAGACATTTATGGACAGAATATGTAACAGTAAAATAAATAACACAAAGAGTCATTGGCAGTGACAAATTGACATATTTTCAATCATATTAGATGATATTAAAACCATTAACAAATTTACTGTTTTGTTTCATAATAAAAAACAAGGTTAAAAAGTTTGACTAATTAGGCATATGGATAAATGGGCAGCATTTTGACCAGTAGACAGAGGATACACATTTTCAAAGACCAGACAAAATTATTTATTTATTTTTGGGGTGAGAGAACAGTTTTATTAACTGGGGATACAGTGGGGTCTTCTCCCTGGGAGGTGGGGTCTTCCACTGGTTACCCCCGCCAGGGCTGCAGGGGGCGCCCTTCGATTCACTGCTGGGCTCCGTTGGGGGCCAGGCCTTGGAGAAGGCGAACTGTGCAGGGAAGCAGCAGCTGTGGGGTCCTCACTGCCCGCTCTGCCCAGCTGCACCGGGTCTCCTGGTGCTCCTCAGGCTCCCGCCGAGTCTGCGTCTCTGGAGGGCAGCGAACCATCCTGCCCAGAACCTTATCCTCACAGCCCAGTTTGACGCAGGTCAGCCATGTCTGCTTCCTCCCCTCGGGCTGGACTTTGCACTTGGGTTTCTTCCAGTCCTTCCTCCGGCCGCTTCTCTGTCTCCCGGAGCTTAAATTCCAGCCTCACAAATGTTCCAGCTGGGAAGGGCGTGTCCAGGGCGCTGTCCACACTGGTCTTCTGGAAATCCCGCTGCACTGGCGGGTGCTTGTAGGTTCCTCCAGGGCCACCTGCAGGCCCCGGCGCTGGGTCCCTGAGCTCGGCCCCGCCGGCGCCCCCCCGCACCCACCCACGGGGCCAGCGAGATCCGCAGCCATCTCAGGCTTCCCCTTTCACCCCGGCCCTGCGAAGCGGGTGTGCGCCCCTTAGTTCTCTGAGCCCGCCAGGAGCCACCTCTTCCCCTGTCCCTGGGGGAGAGGTCAGGCCCGCAGAACGCTGGGCAGAGGCGAATGAACCGGGAAATGTCCCTTCCTCCACACTGAACTTGGGGTCTGCTGGGTCCTCTCCACTCCCTCCCAACCTGCCCGCGCTGTTCCCTGGGGCCCACAGTTTCAGCAAAGTTCCCTGCCGTGACGGGAAGCTGTCCTGTTGCCCACTCTCACCCTTCCCCCTTTTCTGGCCCATTCCCTCTCCCCACTGGGTCTCCGACACGACCCTCTCTCCTCTTGGCTGTCCTGGAGCCCCTCTTTGCTTCCCCAGCTCAGTCCCCTCTCTGACCGCTTCTCCCTCCCACATCCGACCGAATCTCCTGGCTCCCACGGGGGGGACCCAAATTCCCAGGACCCAGGTCAACCACACAAAATTATTTTAAATGGGAAGACTTGAATTCTGTTGAATTCATGAAAGCAGGAATCCATCTGGTCATTCTTTAAATAATTTTGAAATGATAATAGCAACTATCAATTTAACGTTTAACCAGAGTTCAGAATACCCACCATTTTACCACAAAGAATAAAAAAACCTGTTGTAACTAACCAATTCAGTAAATTTTCAGGATACAATATTAACATATGAACATCAGGTGCATTTTTTTACAGTAACAACAAAATATCTGAAAAAGGAATAAAGATAATGCCATTTACGATATTATCAAATAGAATGGAATACTTAGGAATGAGTTTAACAAAGAATATGAAAGATCTGCATACTGAAAACTATAAAATGTTGAGGAAAGAAAATGAAGAATACAAAATGGGAAATATATCCTGTATTCATGGATTATAAAAATATTGTTAAAATATCCATACTACACAAAGTGATCTACAGGGTTAAATAAATTTCTATCAAAATTTTAATGCCATTTTATTAAAAGTGCAGAACAACAATTTTAAAATTAGTATGGAACCACAAAAGACCTCAAATAGCCAAATACTGAGAAGAACAAAAAGGCTGGAAGCCTCCCACTTCCTGATTTCAAACTGTGTTACAAAACTATAGCCATCAAAATAGTATAGTACCTTCATAAAACCAATATAACAGAATAGAGGACCCAGAAATAAACTCACAAATATACAGTCAACCGATCCCACAGAATGGAGAAAGGATAAACACATCAAGGAATGGTGTAGGAAAAACTAGATATGCACAGAGAAAAAGTACACCTTTCTCTCATACCATCACAAAACGAATTTGAAATGAAATAAAGACTTAAACATAAGAACTGAAATAATGAATCCTCTAAAAAAAAGCATGGGGAAAACCCTCCTTGACACTGGTCATGGCAATGATGCTTTGGATATGACACCAAGAACATAGTCAACAAATGCACAAATGAACACGTGGAACTATGTCAAAGTAAAAAGTTTCTGCACAATAAAGGAAAAATCAGCAAAATATAAAGGCATTATATGGAATAGGAGAAAATATTTGTAAACCATATGTAGGATAATGTTGCTATCCAAAACATACATCATACTAATCAATACAAAAGAAGAACCCACAGCAGAATTAAAAGCAATTTCTTGATTAATAATTGGGCAAAATACATAAATAGCAATTTTTCCAAAGGTATACAAGTGGCCAATAGGTATATAAAAAATGCTGAACATCATTAATTACCAGGGTAATTAAAATCAAAATCACAATGAGGTATCACCTTATCATGGTGTTTGGATATCTATTATCAAAAAGTCAAAAGATAAAAAGCGTTAGGGTGCAGAGAAAAGAGAACACTTGTACACTGTTGCTGAGGATGTCAATTGGTGCAGATATTATGAAAAACAGTATGGAGCTTCCTTATAATTTTTAAACTAGAACTACCATGAATCCCAATTGGGAGTCTATAGTCAAAGGACATAAAATCAGGATCGTCAAGGGCATCTGCACTCCTCTGATACAGATAAATGAATAAACTGAGAGATATATAATTTCAGCTTTAATAAAAAATGAAATTCTTTCATTTACAAAAATACTGATAAATCTTGAAGACATTATGCTAAGTGAAATAAGCCGAATACAGAAGGACAATTACTGCATGGTCTCGTTGGTATGTAAAATCTAAAAAAGTAAATAAAAATAAAAAAGCCATGGAAACAGAGTAGAACGGTTGTTCCCATGGGCCAGGAAGTGAGGAAAGTGGGGAGATTTCCATGGAAGGGTGCACCTTCAATTACAAGGTGAGTAACTGCTGGGACCTAATGTACAGAATGGTGACTATAGTTAACAATACTGTGTACTTGAAATTTGCTGCAAAAGAAGATCTCAGGTGCTCTCAACACACACACACAGAAACGTATTAACTATGTGAGGGGATAGATATGCTAACTAGCTTAACTGAGATAATTTAAAGGCGTACACACATCTGAAAACACTCTTGTACACCCTAAAAATACACAGTTTTCAATTTGTCAATCATAGCTCAACGAATGGAGAAAAAAATAAGAGTAACCAGCAGGTCATGTCTAGCCACATGGAAACTGGAAATTTGATTTAAAACACTCTTGGCCACTGTTTCCAGCTCAACTCGAGAACGGCCGGAGCGCTTCTGGCTCCTGGACTTCTTCGCTCCTCCCGCGGCCCCCATCGCTGGAGAAGGTACAATCGTTCCCAGGATTCCAGGCTGCGCAAATCGGGCAGGGCGATCGCCGTCCCCTTGCTCGTTGCCGCTGCCCCGTTAGGCTCACAGCCTCGGGCCCGTCCCCGCCGCCAGCGCCTTCGCTTTGGCCGCCCCTCCTCCTCCCCGAGCCCCAGCGGGCCTCCGGAGAAGGAGGGCGGGGAAGCTGGAACGCAACCGCGGAGCTGCCGGCGGCAGGTGCGGGAACGGGAGAAGCCGACCTAGCACAGGAAGGCTTCTCAGAGCGACACAAGCAACCGCCAGGAGCTCCGCAGGCAGCTGGAAGAACTCAGTAACGTACTCCGCTGTGGCAGAAATGGAGATAATAAAAGTCTGATGTAGAAATACTCACAGAGAACCATGGCCCTTGGTCAATCTCAGATTATTATTATCAGACCTACACTAATGATGTTAGTCTTCCAAATAAAGTGAGTGACTGAACTGTCGGATCAGCAAGATCAGGATATTGAAACTCCTGCTTTGAATTCTAAAAACCAGTTACAAATAGAAAACGATGCTCACCCTGGTACTGATAAAACAGCAAATGTTGAATGTAGACAAGAGGGTCATTTGCCTCAAATTCACAGGAGCCAGCATGCATTAGCAGCACAAGATACATCCTAGAAGGTTCGTCATTAGCTGGAAGTTAGAGAGCTGCAGCCAGAAACGGCTTTATCACAGACTGGATTTAGTTATGATGAAAATGCTGGACTGTATTTTGACCACAGCACTGGTTCTATTAAGATTCTGAGAATCAAATTTGTTATGATCCAATTTATTACTACTGTGATGTGGAAAGTGGTCGCTGTCGGTTTCATTTTCGAGTAGATTCGCAACCTTATCAGACTTATAACACAAAACAAAAATAAAAAATTAGGAAAGGATCCAGACTCTTCTACAAAAAAAAATGAGGAAAAGGATTTGAATTCAGAGGATCAAGAAGCCTTCAGTGTTGACCATACAAGATGCAATATGAAAGACAATTTTACAAGTGTGAAGAAAAGGCCAAAATAGGCATTCATCACAAAAATAATCCCCCAAAATTCACTGTTCCAGTTAGTGGAAATACTATGGAATCTCCTCTTAATGAAAATATCTCAATTCAACTTTTTTTAAAGATGAGAAAGTGAGAGACACTGACAATGAACCAGAAGAAGGTGAAATTACAGACTCTCCAACCGAGGGTAGATATGATGAAGGCTTTACAGTGAAGGCAATGCAACTGCAAAAGATACTGAGGAGGAAGATGAGGAAAAAGTGTGGCCCCCATGTATGAGAGTAACTGTCATTAGATCACCGGTGTTACAGACAGGATCACTCTTCATCATTACTGTTGTGAAACCTGCTACAAATGGAAGGGAAAATGATATGGCGCATACTCTTCGAATCCCTGAAGTTGGTGTAAGTTTCATGTAGAGATTTATTTGACATGACTTACAAAGTTATGTCCTTTTGCATCAGG
>NW_022097326.1:0-25557 GCF_006542625.1 Nomascus leucogenys
TTAGACGACTGTATCTTGTGAGAACTCATGCACATTCGTGAGAACAGCACCAAGAGTCGGTGACAAACCACTCATGAAAGGCCCACCCCATGACCCAGTCATCTCCCACCAGGTCCCACCCCAGGACTAAGGATTATAACATAACATGAGATTTGGTCCAGAACACAGATCCAAACCATATCATATACACATTGTGGAATGCTCATCATGGTTAAGGTAATTCGTATATTCATCTTCTCACAGAGCTACCATTTTTTGTTTGATTTTTGAGATGGAGTATTGCTCTTATCGTCCAGGCTGGAGTTCAATGGCACCATCTCGGCTCACTGCAACCTCCAACTCCTGGGTTCAAGCGATTCTCCTGCCTCAGCTTCCTGAGTAGCTGGGACTACAGGTGCCCAACACCACACCCAGCTATTTTTTTTTTTTTTTTTGTACTTTTAGCAGAGACAGTTTCACCACGTTGGCCAGGCTGGCCTCGAACACCTGACCTCAAGAGATCTGTCGGCCTCGCTCCCAAAGTGCTGGGATTACAGACGTGAGCCACTGCGCCCAGCCCATTTTATTATTTTAAAAATGTACTGCGTGTGAGTGTGTGCGTGTGTTTGTGTGTCTCATTAGAACACCTGAGATCTACCCTTTTGGCAAAAATCACTTTTACAGTACAGTATTAAACACAGGAAAATTGGCATACATTAGATCTCCAGAACTCATTCACCCTGCACAACTGAAACTGTCTCCTTTAACCAACATCACCCCGATTTCCCTCTCCTCCCAGGTCCTGGGACCCACTAGTCTACCCTCTGCTTTCAAGAGCTTGGATGTTAGATCCCACATGTAAATGAGATCAGGCAGCATTTGTCTTTCTGCATCTGGCTTATTCCACTTAGCATCATGTCCTCCAGGCCCATCTGTGTTGTTGCAAATGCCAGAATTTCCTTCTTTTCAAAGCTAAATAAAATTCAGTTTTATGTGGACACATTTTCTTTAAACATTCATTAATCTATGGTCATTAACTCTTTCACAAATCTACACTATTATAAATAATCTGGCAGTGAATGTGTGTTTAACATAATAATTTTATTTCATTTGAATATATAACAAGTGGGATCACCAGATCATATGATAACTTTATTTTTCAATTTACTGAGTAACCAATCCTACCAACTACATAAGGATTTCCTTTCTCCACATTCTTGCAAACACTTGTTTATATTTTGTCTTGCTGATTAACAGTCATTTGAAGTGGTTTGAGGCAATATTTCAATGTGCTTTAGATTTGAATTTCTCTGAAAATTAGTAATGATGAGAACCTTTTTAGGCTCTTTTTTCATGAGTGGGTTATCTGAAAAAAAAGTCTATCCAGGTTTTTTCCCTTTTATCAGGTCGTTTGTAATTTGCGCATAGTTTTTTTTTTCCTGTGCTTTTGGTATTAAATTCAAAGAAATCATTTCTGAATCAATGACAGGAAGTTTTTCCATGTTGTCTATGAGTTGGTGGTTTCAGGTTATGTTCATTTTTAGTTGATTTTTGTACATGGTGTGAGAGAAGATCTAATTTTATTTCTTTTGCGCATGGATGTCCAGTTATCCATCATTTATTGAGGAGACTGTCTTTCTTCACTGTGTCTTCTTGGCATACAAAATCAGGAAGACACATAATTAAAAAAAGAAAATATCAGATGAATATTCCTGATGAACACAGACCTAAAAGTTCTCAACAAAATACCGGCAAATAGAATCCAGAAGCATTTAAAATATAATACATCATGATCAAGTGGGCTTTTCCCTGGATGCAAGGTTCATTCAACATCCGCAAATCAGTAACCGTGATTCATTGTGTAAGCAGAATAAAAGCAAAAACCATATGTTATCTCAATAGATGCTGAGAAAGCTTTCGATATGATCCAACACTCACCCATAATAAAAGCTCTCAGCAGACTAGGCATCAAAAAACATACCTCAAAATAATAAGAGCCATCTATGACAAAACCACAGTCAACATTATACTGAGTGAGAAAAAGCTCAAACCCCGTGAGAACTGAAACAAGTCAAAGATGCCCTCTCACCACTCCTACTGAACATAGCACTGAAAATCCTAGTCAGGGCAACCAGGCAATAGCAAAAATAAAAGGCAGCCGATATGGTTTGTACTAGTGACCCCACTCAAATTTCATTTCAAATTGTAATTCCCAGGGTTGGGGGTTGGGGCCTGGTGAAAGGTGATTCTATCATGAGGATGGGTCTCCATCTCTTGTGCTGTTCTCATGATAGTCCTCAGAACATCTAAAAGAACAGGAAAGACCATAGTTTAGTAATGCCTGCTTTGTATAGATGTAATTGGTTACTCAACATAAAGAAAAAAAATTCCAAAATATTTTTCTTATTTCATATGCCTTTGAATACTAGAATTGATATAGTAAATTATTTAAGTGAATAGAATTAAAAGAAAAGAAATTTCAAGACTTTCCATACAAGTCATCTTAATTTTCTTTGAAGAGGATAGTATGCAAACTGATGCTGAAAAACCATTGTGGCTTCTTTGAAGAATCATTTTAATTCACTTGGGAGCTTTATCATCAATACCTATAGTTATTGCTATTAATCTTGTTTTTCTTGTAAATTTGAATTTAATCATTGATAACATCCTTTACATGCTATACCACCAACCCACCATTTCCTGAAATATGACATAAACTCAGGGAAAAGGCAATGTCACTAAATTCATATACACATATAGGCACAAAGTATAAACATTTGCATATGCATATTTTCAAAAGGTTGAGTCAATAAAAATCTTTGCACTCATAATACTGGAGCAAGTTATTACAAATCTTTTTTTTTAAGTGGCTTTATTGAGGGGATGTACCGTCATGAGTGAACCATCAAGGATCCCATAAATCTGTGTCAGGAATGTTGCTGAAGTTATTAAATATTCTAAAACAAGATGAAATGCAATGTAATAGAAAAGTAATGTAAAATAATACTCTAAATATAATCCACATGATACAAATATAAAGTGTAGCACTGAATTATGTTCTTCTAGCCATAAAAATGAAAAAAAAACTTCTTTTGATGCATATGTGCAAATGGTTCTGAGTGTTTGTCCTTCACATAGGATTCCAGAACAATGGCTTTCAGTGAAAGTTATTACAATAGGCTATTAATTAAACTCTATAGGAAACAAATGCTCACACCCTTCTTTTTTCCCATGGTGAATAAAAGATCTTTTAAAGAAGACTGCTCAGTTTTTAAAGGAAAATTTTATACACATTGACTTCATTAGTGATTCTGTGGAAAGCTTTGGTTTTCCTAAGTAAATATACCATTACATATTTGTGAAATGGAAAACCATCTTCATAAGAGTTTGACCACCTTCAGCAGATGCTTTTTCTAATAATGCTTTGCTATTAATAAATGAACAAAGTAACTTAATTAGCTTTTATATTGTAAAGTATACAGAGTAAATTAACTGTTCTTGTTCAGCTACACAGACAGTGAACAGCAAATAGAAAGTAAATACTCTTTTGTGTTTTGTTTTTTTGTTTGAGACTGAGTTTCACTCTTGTTGCCCAGGCAGGAGTGCAACAGCGTGATTTTGGCTCACCACAACCTCCAGCTCCCAAGTTCAAGAGATTGTCCTGCCTCAGCCTCCTGAGTAGCTGAGATTACTATTTGGTTGTAAAAGCACTTGCAGGCCAGGGCGGTGGATCACACCTGTAATCCTAGCACTTTGGGAGGCCGAGGTGGGCAGATCACAAGGTCAAGAGATCAAGACCATCCTGGCCTAGGTGGTGAAACCCCCATTTCTACTAAAAATACAAAAATTCTCTGGTCGTGGTGGCACACGCCTGTAGTGCCAGCTACTTGTGAGGCTGAGGCAGGAGAACTACTTGAACCCAGGTGGCAGAGGTCGCAGTGAGCCAAGATCGTGCCGCTGCACTCCAGCCTGGTGAAAGAGTGAGACTTCGTTTTAAAAATAAATAAATAAATAAATAAATAAATAAATAAATAAAAGCATTTGCTTTTTATTTATTTATACTAGATTGTTCTAATACTAATTCTAGTATTTATTTTTCATTTATAAGTAAATACATTAATTAAATAAAAGCATTTGCCCCACCAAAGAGGGTCCACTTGGTGGATCATTTCTGTAATCCCTAAACTTTGAAAGGCTGAGGTGGGAGAATCGCCTCAGGCCAGAAGTTTGAGAACAGCCTGTGTAACATAGTGAGAGCCTATTTCTACAAAAAAATCCAAAAAATTAGCTGGGTGTGGTGTCATGAACCTGTAGTCTTAGCTGCTCTAGAGGTGAAGGCAGGGGATTGCTTGAACCCAGGAGTTCAAGGTTGCAGTGAGCCATGATCCTGCCACTGAATTCCAGCCTGGGAGACAGAGTGAGACCCTGTTTCAAAACATAATAAAATAACATTTAAAATAAAATAAAAGCATAATTTGCTCCTATATATTCTTATGAATAACTTATAGGGTGTTTTGTGATACACAGAAAAAGATTTACTTCAGTCAATTTGGATCAATTAGGCAAGAGAAGATACTATACAAATCATTAATGTACCTACATACTCGATAATAATTCTTTGATGTTTTAAATACACATAAAGTGTGAATTCTCAGATTGATTTTAATACCATTTTAAGTCTTTAACCATAATTCTAAGTCTCTGTACTACTTTTGGAGCCTTAGCACAAAAATATTTTCACTTTATCAGAAAGGAGTTTACAGAAGGGCCTAAATACAAAGATCAGATTCAGACTGTAGCTTTCCAAAGTTTCAGTAGTTAAATTCAGATGAACTAGGTGCAATTACAGCCTTTGTTTCTCAAATGTGGAGACATGGGAGAATTCCAATAGGAACTTCAGAGACCAATTCTGATGTTCTCTGTGGTGGGGGTGGGGTAGGCTGTTTCCATGGTAGCCACACCAGTAAGCTCCCTGTGCTGGGAAGTAGCTCCTATCTGTCTGGACCTTGGAGAGTATGCCAAAATAATTACTAAACATTCAAGGCTTTCTCATTAGAGGGATGGATATTAAAAGCATTTGTCTATCCAGCCCCACAGAGAAATAATTGAAAATCACATTAAAATCCCTGAAGAAATATATTTATGTGTTTTTAAAATGAACACACAGCAATTGTAGAATTGTGTGAAATGTTCAGCATTCAAACTCTTCAACAGTTATGTCATGATGGTTGAAGTAAATTTTACCTCGTTACCAAGAAATCAATGTGTTATTACACCATTGCCAAAAAAGTACTAATCCACATTTTCTTCTCACTTTTTACTTTTTCAGGTATGCTATTTTTGTTTCTAATTTTTATCAAAAAAAATACACTTTTAAAGTTTCCAACCCGGCATTCTCCCAAAATGAAGAATGGATAGATTGATATCTTAGCAAAATGAATAAGCATAGAAATAAATAACTGATTGAAGTAAGAATAAGAGGGGAAAAGGGTGTACCTTTTTAACGTGACCCATGATTTGCCTTATTAATGTCAGGTTGATTTTTTGAAAAAAAAATAAAAAAAAATAAAAAAATTGATGGCATGCCAAGACCAGGTTATTGATGGAGACCCTAACCCAGTGGCACTGGAGGAAGTAAAGACACACACACAGAAATATAGAGTGTGGAGTGGGAAAATCAGGGGACAGACAGCCTTCAGAGCTGAGAGCCCAGAACAGAGATTTACTCACATATTTATTGACAGTAAGCCAGTGACAAGTGTTATTTCTATAGATTTACTAAAAGTATTCCTTACAGGAAACGAAGGGATGGGTTGAAACAAAGGGATGGGCTCTTATCTGCAGCAGGAACATGTCCTTAAGGCACAGATTGCTCATGCTGTTGTTCATGGCTTAAGAATGCCTTTGAGCGGTTTTCCGCCCTGGGTGGGCCAGGTGTTCCTTGCCCTCATTCCGGTAAACCCACAACCTTCCAGCGTGGGCGTTATGGCCATCACAAAAAATGTCACAGTGCTGCAGAGATTTTGTTTATGGCCAGTTTTGGGGCCAGTTTATGGCCAGATTTGGGGGACTGCTCAACAAAAATGGCATTTCAACCATGATCTCAAAGCAAGTACGGCAATTTTCAAACATTTTTGCTTTCAGGAGTCTTCCAAAATAAGAAAAGCCACGCTATGCCTCTTCCTAGTGTAATAAACTCATTTCCACTAGTAATACTTCAGAAAGAAATGCAGAACTGTACATTAGCAGAACCACAACGAGACAAGGCTATATTTTTTAAAATCTCACAAGGACTTGGTAACCAGATGAGTATTAAGAACATTACCCTTCAAAATATGTCAGTTTTTCAATAATGATGCTCCAGAGTAAAACTTCTGGCCAATCCTTAACTTGTACAACAAATGCCATTCCTTTTTTTTTTTTTTGAGACGGAGTCTCGCTCTGTCGCCCAGGCTGGTGTGCAGTGGCACAATCTCGGCTCACTGCAAGCTCCGCCTCCTGGGTTCACGCCATTCTCCTGCCTCAGCCCCTCCGAGTAGCTGGGACTACAGGTGCCCGCCACCACGCCCGGCTAATTTTTTGTATTTTTAGTAGAGACGGGGTTTCACCGTGGTCTCAATCTCCTGACCTCGTGATCCACCCGCCTCGGCCTCCCAAAGTGCTGGGATTACAGGCGTGAGCCATCGCGCCCGGCCACAAATGCCATTCCTTTCTAACAGTACATATACACACATTCTTATATATTTTAGCCAAAAAAATAAAACTGTATTATTCAGCTTAATCACCTACACCTGTACATCAAATTTGTCACTAAATGACTTGTGATTATTTCCAAATATAAATCTACTCTCACAGAAAAAGAAATTGCTGCCATCAAGTATACTCAAAAGCATATTTACTGTCCTGAAGGAAAATTTATAAAGAGTTCTTAAAACATATTGAAAAAAGGAACATAAAAGCAAAAATGTATGGCTTTTCAAGCCTCCTACTTTGAAAAGGACAACTACTCTTTAGATTACCAATGTAGAGATAATCTAAGCTATGAATCTCATGTACCTAAGCTAGAAAGTGCCTTCACAGACACACACATGCACACACACACACACACATTCACATGCATGAAAAAAGAAAAACTGGTTAACAGGATTTCTTTAAAAAGATACAACAAGTACAAACCAAGAGGGAGACTGATATATCTGACTACATTAAAATTAATAATTTCTGTTCATCAGAATGTATCACAGAAGAATAGAAATACTGCAGGGAGCAGGGGCTTATGCCTGTAATCCTAGCACTTTGGGAGGCCAAGGCCGGCTGATTTCTTGAGGTCAGCAGATCAAGACCAACCTAGCCAACATGGTAAAATCCCATCTCTACTAAAAACACAAAAAATTAGCCTAGCATGGTAGTGCATACCCATAATCCCAGCTACTCAGGAGACTGAGGCACAAGAATCGCTTGAACCCAAGAGGTGGAAGTTTCAGTGAGTCAAGATCACGCCACTGCATTCCAGCCTGGGTGACAATGCAAGACTCTGTCTCCAAAAGAAAAAAAAAAGCATAGAAATACAAGCCATGGATAGGAGAGATATCTGCAATGCATCTAACTTTGATAAGGATTAAGTTCCAATATATCTAAAGTTATCCCCTCAGCAGTACAAAAAGGAGAGGACTATAACAGACTTTTCACAGAAGAAACACAAACAGTTCACAACCTCATTCATACGTTGGGAGATGAAAATTAAGATCATGGGATACCATTTCACATCCACCAGATGGGTAAAATTTAAATGTTTGTCAATACAAATTGTCATGGATGTGAGGGGCAATCAGAAAACTCAGGCTAAGTCGCAATCAGGTAAAATCGGATAAAACTACTTTGGAAAGGAATTTGGTATTATTTAACAAATTTGAAGATTCACATACATTAATACCCAGGAATTCTACTTCTATATGTATACACTAGAGAAATTACTGAACATATTTATCAGGATACACCATTAACACTGTTTACACAAGCACAATTTGGGAGAGCAAAATAACTGGAAATGATTCAAATACTATCAACAGCAGAAAGTATCAAAATTGGGTTATAGAAGGGAACATAATATTGAGAAAAACAAGAGGTAGAAGAATACGTGCAAAATTATTAGATTTCTATAAGTAAAAGAACAGTCAAAGCTAAACATGTACATTGCATATGGGAAAGTATTTTGAAGAAGAAACCTTTTGAAAGCTAGGCTCTGATAAGCTGACTTGTAGAGTATTAGTTCACAGAGTCACAGACTCAGAGTCTTGGAGTTTGAGAAAGATATAGGAGATATATTATGGTTCAGCCACAAGGAATCCCTCCTACACCCACACAAACTTTCTCTAAGCAAATGCTATGTAGTCACCACTAGAATGCTGCATGAGATAAGGTTCTTGCCATCACATCAGGCTGCTCATTTCACTTTTGGTCCATTTTAATTAGCAAAATACTGATCCTCAAGCTGACTCAATTTAGACTTCACTATAACTTGCGTTTCTTCTTTGGTCGTCTAGATTTATATAGAATATTTCTCTTTTGTTCCCCATGTGACTGTGTTTTCAGCACTTAAAAACAGTTTTCCTTTCTTCTTAAATCTTCCATCTATCCATGAAATATTATCAATTATTTTAAATATGTTATGCTGCCTGAACTTGCTCAAGTATATTAAAGTCCTTTCTGAAGCATGGCACCCCAAAATGAACACAATACCCCAAATGGGATCTAAATATTTCACACTCCTGCCTTTGCCATTGCCTCAATAACTAACACGTATTTTAATATTCACATTTAGTGCTTCAAGACTCTCCTTATTTATGATAACCTTTTATAATTAGATGTTCTGTTTTGTTTTTATATCAGTAGTACACAAGCTTTCTCTTTAACATTAATATTGTAAGATTGGTCCCATAAAGGAATTGCAAGAATAACTTTAAGTACATTCGTATTTCAACTGTTCTAAAGATAGCATCTGGATTAATATGAAAATCTCATAAGGCCAAAAGGCAACATCTGATTTTTAAAAATAAAATGGCCTATTTCTCATGTTAAATTTACTAAGAGCTAATCAATATAAAAATGCATTCAATTCCCTCACACTCTCAGTTAGTGTTTTCAATCCCAACTGACATTGAGAGGGTCATCTTTAATGTTCAATTTTATATAAAATCCCTCTTTGAATGTTAGCGTTCATTACATCATTTAATTGTATAAAGACAGTAAAAAATGTTTGGGGAGGGAAAATAGAACTTGTAGTTTGAAATGGTATAAGTTTACCATTGATGGTGGCTAGCCTGAATAACAATTTCTGTCCACCCTGAATAACAAATAGTGTTGAACATCAGCATAATAGGCAGACCGTATTGTATCAACCAAGTCACTGGAAATAGAAGCAGATCTTTATAAGTGAAGTCTCAGTTCAATAATAGCAGAAATGAGCGTCTAGTCTTTTAAGAGTTGATGGGAATAATCACCTATCACTTAGAATTAGTATAGAAATGCTCCATTAAAAGCATCATTTGTCTAATAACTTGAAATAATTGCTTCTTCTTAAAAATAAAAATAAAACCTGTGAGAAAAACAAAAGCAATGCTATTGATTGTAGATCGATAGTAGGGACTCCAAGGTACATGGTGGAGTTTAATTCTAAACATTAAGGACACAGAGGGGGACCAAGAATTAAGCCAAATCATAGTCATTCTTTCAATAAGAAAAAAGGAACTAATAAGAGAAGAGGAATGGATGCTAGATGATCTATAGAGAGGTCAGTAAGTAGTTCAATATTCAAAGGATGCAGAGAGAGGCCTAAGACGCACTTATAGGAAATATCTTGAATTTTTTTCTTGTCAAACTATTGCTGTTCAAGTTTTATTATTTCTTGCAAATAGATAATTTTTAATCCCATGGTTTAAAGCTATGCATCTTTTATGGGCTCCCCAAGTTGGAATACACATAATAAACATGTAACAATGGTACTTCTAATCTGTACTTCAAAAGTTAGCACTGCACAGTCCTTAGGCATGGGACTCCATGGCTAAGATGTGTATTTCAACATACTGATTGCATAGTCTCAGCCAAGTTATTAACTTCTCCAGGCATCAGTTTCCCATTTATTAACATGTAGATAACAGAATGCCTATCTCTTAATGTCATTATGAGAATTAAAAATTTAAGACCTAGAAAGTGGCTAAACACTACCTGGCATATAAGTAACTAACAGAAGTTATTATCATTAACAAACACCTCATGAAAAAAATTTGGTAAGTTCTAGTGTTCTATAGCACTGTAGGATGACTACAGATAATGATAATAAATTATGTACTTCCAAGAGCTATACGGAGGATATTGATGTTCCCAACACAAAGAAAATGAAAAATGTTTGAGGTGATGGATTTGCTAATTACCCTGATATGGTCACTATACATTCTATGTATCAAAACATCACCATGTTTGCACGACTATTTACAACTACTATACATAAATTAAATGAATAAAACAAAACAAAACAAGTTAATTTAAGTTAAATTTGAAATGCAAATAGGTAATTGATTTCATCAAAAAAGATTAATTTAAAATAACCCATAGTCAAAGAACACTAAACACACGCTTGCCATTTAAAAAATTAAAATTTATCTGCTTCCATCATGAAAGATCACAAAATATGAACAAAACCAATATCTCTAAGCAAATCAACCACTACAATAGGTATAAATTAGACATTTCCAATACTAGAATATTAGGTAAAATTCACCCAAAATAAAACATCACCAATTCTAAATCACTAAATCAGAGTTTGTTTTATTTTGGATGAAAGTAGACTAAAGTTTATCTTTATAATAAAAAAGGAGAATAGCCAGATGTGGTGGCTCACACCGGTAATCCCAGCACTTTGAGAGGCCGAGGCAGGCAGATCACGAGGTCAGGAGATCGAGACCCACCTGGCTAACATGGTGAAATCCTGTCTCCACTAAAAATACAAAAATTTAGCCGGGGGTGGTGGCACACACCTGTAGTCCCAGCTACTTGGGAAGCTGAGGCAGGAGAATGGCGTGAACCCAGGAGGCAGGGCTTGCAGTTAGCTGAGATCGTGCCACCACACTCCAGCCTGGGAGACAGAGTGAGACTCTGTCTCAAAAAAAAAAAAAAAAAAGGAGAACAAGAATATTAACACATGTTACCAACTCATAATTAAGGCCAATGTCTATCTGTTTAAGAAAACTGTATCCAAATGTTCTGTAAGACTCACTTAAATATTTTAACTTAATTAAAATATAAAAAGAGCCTTAAGCAATATAATCTCCTTATCCTACTGCCTTAAGAAGTGAATTCCAAACAACATTGATCAAAACTTGAAATAGAAACTTCTGCTAGGTAGCACTTTTAAGTATCTGAAATCAACACAACTCATTTTGCTTGGAAATACATGATAATGTATGCATACTACACCCAGATGACTTTTCCCTAGTCATCCTATTTAATGAAGTCTTACCATATGAGTATTCTCTTTTAATTACACAATGAAACATTTCCTCAATCAAAACTTTTTAAAAATTTAAATAATCATTTTTTAAATTTTAAATTATTTTGACATAAGGCTATTAGCACAAGATCTGCTAAAGTTACATTGAGCTGGCTAGAATTACCATTTAGGAAAAGATTGGGATCAGGTTATAAAATTGTAGTTACTTTAGTGAGTTTAACTGAAGGTAATCAACATCATTGCAAAAGTTGTGACTCTGAACATTGATATAATATGTAGAACCCAGTTTTTAAAAGGATAATTAAGATGTGCTGTTTACTCAATCTAGCAATAAAAGGAATATAAACAAAATTTATTAAAATTATCATGAAGCAATGGGGAAAATATTAGTATATTTACCTGGGGAAGCAATATCGTCTATCGTGAGTATTTCTTCTTTGTTAACGTTCATGTGTGTGTGTGTGTTTGTATCAAATATCTTCGTTTGCTTCCCTCTCTTACCTCCTTATCATTTAGCATAAGTTGTATTGACTTTATATCACAGTATTTAAGTATTGTTCAGTTCACATCATAGTATTTAAGCTATGGGATAGCAATGAGATGAGTAAACATCATCCAAGAACTTTGTGTCTCCTTTTGGGGAAAGGGTTAATAAATTTGCAGTTGTACACAGGGTTGTTCAGTCATGTTAGGTGGAAGTATGACCTTGTTCTTGTCTTTATTTGAAGATTAAATATGGTTTAAGGAGTTACGTATGGGCGCCAAGTTGACAAGGGGTTGATTGATTCTGATGTTTAATTTTACATGTGAACTTGGATAGGTCACAATACCAGAAAGTTGCTCAAACATTATTCTACTGCAGACGTTTTGGTGAAGGTAATTTTTTAGATGAGATAAACATTTAAATGAGTAGACATTGAGTAAAGCTGATTACCCTCCAATAATGTGGGCGGGCATCATCCAATCAGTTGAATAGAACAAAGTCCAACCTTTCCCCTAGGAAGAGGAAATTCTGCCAGCAGACGGCCTTCAGACTTAAATTGCAGCATCTCTGACTGATGGGCCATACCCTGTAGATTTTGGACTTGCCAGCCTCCACAATCACATAAACCAATTCCTTAAAATAAATCACCTTCTCACTGTATATAGACACACACATCCTATTTGTCCTGCTTTTCTGGAGAGCCCTAATACATAGCCCCATAATTAACAGTTTGAGCTCTGAACACAAATAACCTGGGTATAAATCCTGACTCTACTATAAACTAGTTGGGAGACCTGGGCAAATCACTTAACCACATTGAGCCTCAGTCTCTTCATCTACAAAATGGAATAATAAATATTAGCCTTTACCTCACAGGATTGTTTGAGGTTTAAATAAACTTTATATGTAAAAATATTTAGAAAAATCGTGTTCCATGTGTTGGGCATTTTCTAAACATTAACAAATATTAACTATCATTCCCAAGCTTCTTCCAATATAGCTAGAAACTTTCAGTTAGGCTTAGTAAGAAGGGACAACACGAATAAATTTTAGAAATAATTTACACGATTGTTTGGGAATCTATTTTTGTAAGACATATTCAATATGAAGGAATATTGAACCCACAGGTGTTCAAAATTGTGGTTTTTTTAATGAAATAGCAATAATTAGCATTTGAAAAGAGGTGAAGTAAAAGTATACTTTCCTTTATACAATAGTTGTTTTATTAAAAAGTGCTGACCAATATCTGAAAAATAGTATCATATGAAGCTATTGATACAATCTGAGAAATGCTTTAAACATGGTTTCTAGGCCAGGCGTGGTGGCTCACGCCTGTAATCCCAGCACTTTGGGAGTCCGATGGGGGTGGATCACAAGGTCAGGAGATCAAGACCATCTTGACTAACATGGTGAAACCCCGTCTCTACTAAAAATACAAAAAATTAGCCGGGGGTGGTGGCGGGCACCTGTAGTCCCAGCTACTTGGGAGGCTGAGGCAGGAGAATGGTGTGAACCCGGGAGTCAGAGCTTGCAGTGAGCCGAGATCATGCCACTGCACTCCAGCCTGGGTGACAGAGCAAGACTCTGTCTCAAAAAAAAAAAAAAAAAAAAAAAAAAAAAAAAAAAAACATGGTTTCTAATTTCTAATTGTTAGTAGTTCTTAAGATATTGCCTCTATTTTTATATTCTATACTTGACCTCTATATATATTTTTTACTTTTCTCATCCTTTCTTCTCACTATTCACATATAGCCTTGTCCTGTAATTTCATCTCTCTGCAATTCTCTGCGAAGTGTACATTATGTGTATTTTTGTTTACTGTGTTTTGTCACCAGAAGAAAGTCTAGCTGAATATTTACATTTTTTTGGCCTGGAAAGAACTTCATATTGTTGACACGGGAGGTGAAAACTATTAGGGAAAAAAATGATAGAAATTACTACTTAAAACCGAACGCCTAACATATATCCAAGAAATTGACAAAGAATAAATAAATGAATGAAGAAAGAATATTTCTTATACACCGTCAACTTTTTAATAGAATAGTAATACTTATTATTATGTTGTGGTGTTCTATACTTTACAATAAACATTCATACAAATTATCTTATTTTATACCAATCCGTAAAGAAGGCAGAATGCATGATTTTTTAAATGTTGGCTCTAAGGACATTTTGGGCCAGATAAATCTTTGTTCTGGGCAACTACCCTTTTGAGCAGTATGCGTGGCCTTTACGCACTAGAAGTCAGCAGTCTTCCCTACATCACCTGCTTTGTGACAACCAAAAGCGTCTCCAGATATCACCAAATGTCCCCTGGGAGACAGAATCATCACCATTTGAAAATCATTGGAGAAAGAAAGAGTATCTTCTTTTTTAACAAATTGATTAGGTGAAAGAGAGAAATAAAGTGACTTGCCCAAATACACGCCTTCTCTGAACGACCTACAAGTTTGATAATTATAGGACACTATCACACAAATTTTTTGGATAAAACATTAATCACCACCTAAGAAACTGATTTTCATGTGTCACCGTCTTACACTACAGGTATTTCTGAACTCACTTTCTTCCCAGCTAATTCAGTCATTATCTCAAGCTACTTTCTTCCTACAAAAGAAAAACATGTCATTATAAATTTCAATTCAGAAATAAGTATTAGGAAAATTTACCTAGGCATAAAACATATTTACACAGTGCGTGCTTCAGTTGGTTTCAAAGCACTTTCTATATTAGTCTTTACAAGATGTATGAAACAAGCTATCATACCAATTAATTAGGCAGGTAATGCCATCCAACCTTTATTATCTGCCTCTGTCATACACATGAAAAATATTTTCTTTTTACTGAAGCTTCATAGCATGAAAACTAGTCACATATTAAAAGTTAAGGGTAGAGTTGAAGACGCTTAAATTATCGGACCAAAAATACTGCCAGTGATCTTGAGCTTCTGCTGAAGCTTTGTATGTTTGCTCAGTGACCTGACTACATGCAGTCTCATTCAGTGTAATAAACAGCATTTCTTTTTTCACATTTTTAACTTTATCCCTGTCTGAAAAAATACTGGATTTTCATATTAATATTCTTTTTTTTTTTTTTTGAGACGGAGTCTCACTCTGTCGCCCAGACTGGAGCGCAGTGGTGCGATCTCGGCTCACTGCAAGTTCTGCCTCCCAGGTTCACGCCATTCTTCTGCCTCAGCCTCCCGAGAGCTGGGACTACAGGCGCCCGCCACCACACTTGGCTAATTTTTTTGTATTTTTTAGTAGAGACGGGGTTTCACCGTGTTAGCCAGGATGGTCTCGATCTCTTGACCTCCTGATCCACCCGCCCCGGCCTCCCAAAGTGCTGGGATTACAGGCGTGAGCCACTGTGCCCGGACCTTTCATATTAATATTCTAAACGCAAACACTTCACATAATTAGTTAACCACTGTATCTAAGTAGTGTTTCAACTCTTTTCAAACTAATTTTTCAATAAAAGAAAGAAAAAATGGAATTTTCCACGTAATGCATTGCCATCTGTGTGCGGGCTGATAAGATGAAAAGAGAATAGTTGAATGTCAGAGGATTAGAGTTAGAAACCATACCTTCCATGACATACACCAGTGACCCCGTATGTCCTTCTTTGATGATGCAACTGTCTTTGCCATACTCCACCGGGTACCTACAATGCACAATCTCCTGGACCTGCAACAGCTCCAAGTTCCATAAAGTAATTACCAAGGATAGCTTCCTTTGTAAGATCCTTGGACCTATGGCAAGAAAGGGAAGATTTACTGGCACATCTGACAAGCTCTTTCATAGTTTATTGCAGTTTAGCAAAGCCATACAGCGCTCTGGCACACCACAAATGTATTTTCTTGTTAGGAATCCAATAATTTTATGGAAGACCTAAGAAGAAAGTAGTTCCATGGCAGCAAAAAAAAGGCACTAAGAATTTTTTTAAGTACCCTATCGTTTAATGAATAAATGACCTACCAACCAACCAACAAAATCATACAAGTTCATTTTGCTTTAGACGTTTTCTTAATCACAAAGATTGCTGGAAAATCAATGGATACACACTGTAAAGTTTGTAATTTAGTTTAAGAATAAATATGAACAAAAATTTTAAACTCCAAAACAAATACTATTACTAATACGGTTTATATTTGTAAAAGAACATCAGGGATGTATTGTACTATACACAACTACAGAAAAAGTCTACATATTTTATATGTGCCTCTTCTGCTAGACTTTATGCTCCCCATAGACAGGGATCATTTTAAATTTGTTCTTTACTGTATGCCCAGTATCTACTAAGATGCCAGTCATCTATAAAATAGTATTTAAAAAATACCAACCTAACAGGTTTATGTGTGAAGACTGGTGAATATAATGTTACTTTCAGTAAATGGTGGGAGATAATATTGCTCCAGTAATATTTTTGGATTGAAAAAGATAAGAATCGGGCCGGGTGCGGTGGCTCACACCTGTAATCCCAGCACTTTGGGAGGCCGAGGTGGGCGGATCACAAGGTTGGGAGATTGAGACCATCCTGGCTAACACGGTGAAACTCTACTAAAAATACAAAAAAAACTCTCTACTAAAATACAAAAAACTGGCCAGGCGTGGTGGCAGGCGCCTGTAGTTCTGAGGCAGGAGAATGGCATGAACCTGGGAGGCGGAGCTTGCAATGAGCTGAGATCATGCCACTGCACTCCTGCTTCGGTGACAGAGTGAGACTCCATCTCAGAAAAAAAAAAAAAAAAGAAAGAAAAAGATAAGAATTGGATTCCTACTTAGCTGTTTAAACAACTGGTAGAAATGTGATAGTTCTTTATACATGTCTCATGCTTTTTAGAGAATATTTCTTTCTTCAAGCAGCTTAGATTGAGGTAATCAGGCAGACAAAACTCTATTGAACAAGATGCCTGAAGTGCAACATGTTTTAGGTATGGGATTCAAAGACACTCATAAATTTGTAATTGGATTGGAATTCAGTGGTTAACAAAAAAGTTGAGCAGAACTTAAAACATTGTGGTGTTTATTTGCTGGGATAAGAAGTTCCAAATGACTTTCTAGGAATGCAAATATCAAAGTGGAAGAGACATTAAGAAACATTTTATCAAGAGGAGGACAATCAGAACACTATCAAAAAAGTCAGAAGCTGGATAAGATGAAAGCAAAGACCTTAGAAATCCAGAGAGGAGAAAGCACATTTGGAATGTGGGTTGTCTTCCTGTTTCTGAATTTTCATGTTATCATCTACAAAATGATATTTTTAAGTACCAACTTAACAGGTTTATATTTATATGTGAAGACTGAGGAATAAAATGTTACTTTCAGCAAATGGTAGGAGATAAAAGTTGTAGCAGTATTAATTGCAGTATTATCTTCACCACTCCTTATAATTACCTTCACCACTCCTGGTCTCAAGAATACCAGTGGCACCTTCATATTGACTCCTGAGATCCACTGTTCGGGGATTATTTTTCCAAGAATCTGGGATTATTTGGTATTCAGGAAATTAATTTTGGCCAAATTGTATTATATCTTGTTTAGCTACATACAGACGGTATTTATTCTTTGGGAAGTATTTATAGTGCCCCAAAAAGATTTAAGTCCTAGAAATGCAGCAAGATTAAAAATGAAGCCCTCTTCCAAGAACATAATTATATTAGCACCATCCAAAGATGGTTGAAGAAAGTCACTTTCTCCCGTCATAAATAAGATTATTAACTTGTTTGATGAAGACATTACAAAAGATTAAACAATGAGCTCTAACACAATTCCTCAGAATTATCCAAACTTTCCAATTGTTTATCACAGAGTGCAGAATGAGATGAGAAGGAGGGGATTTTAGGATGCTTTTGTTTCTCCAGTTTTATTTTGGATGAAGACATTTAATTTCAGGTCTCTGAAGAAACAAACTGGAGGCTTCCATATAGCTGTTGTGTCACCTTAAAAGAAACTAATCAATACAGGACCTACATCTTACTATTTATACCTTCATACAGGCATTGCCAAATAGCATTATTGTCTTTGAATTGACACAAATAATTTGTCTCTGTTCTCACAGCAAGATAGATATCTTGTGCCTCTGTGTAGTACGAGCCTAAAGATGTTCTTGTCAGAGAGTAATACTCAAAGCCCTGCCTTTTCATGTAATTTCCCTTTAAGTCCTTTCCCATTGAGGACTGAAAACCTTAGGTCAACACTCATTATTCCTTACTTGCTCCAACATTACAGATTATAATTAATCAGGGCCTCCAGCTAACTCTTCTTTGAATTCTTTTCTTTCCCCAAGGAAATGTTCTAAGGACACTCACTGTAACTAGGATATAATGCATATAAAATCAGTTAGTTGAGCTGTGTTGTTTAGTATTAGAGTTGGGGAAAGCTGATATCACAAGTACCAATGGTAGCCATCTGCTCAACCCAGAGTATACATTTTAACAATATTTGGAAATAATTAACAGCCTGACTTATATAAGAAGGCAAACACAAAGATCATGATTTTTTTTATCTTTACTAATCTGCCTCTGTGTACAAATATTTATTTTTAAAAATCTTTTCTTCCATGCCCAAAATGTTGTGGCTTTTAAAATCCAAACACCCCAAAAGGTAACTTGATTAATTTTGAGCTAGCCTATTCCTTTTGTTCAATTAGTTGATATTATATATAGCTAATAATTCAGCTTCTGGAATATTAGTTATATATAATGATATGCTGGCATTCTGGTTGTCTGGATGGGGTGGAGAAAAGCGGAGGGAAGCCATGGTATGTAGCATTTGCCAATTTCCATGGTGTAAATACTCCCACCATGGCCAATTTCAAGCTTTCATGCAAAATTAACCTGTTTGCAAAGTTCCTGGAAATTAACAAGCAGAACTTACATGAGCCAGAGCAAGTTGGTCTCCAGCACAATATTGGAATAGGTTATTTTTTCTAACACCTTAAGAATTTAGTGTAACTTAATTTATAAATTCCTGAAACCAACATGATAACCTTTTTTCTTTCCTTAAAACAATTCATGAGGTGTATAATATCCACAGATAATTTAATGTCAGGATAGAAATAGTTCTCCAAACGTTCAATTTTAGAATAATAAATTGGAAAATCCATTTCCCCATTTACTTTTTACAGGAGAAAATTTCTGAATATAAAGAAAGGAATACTTAATAGAATGTCTTTCTACACAATCTTAGGTAAAAATGGCAATTTTAGAATATAGAAAAACATATACCTACTTCTCAAATAAGGGAGACAGCACTATTCACTGTTTATTAACAGACCCCTTGTTAGTTTTTCTTAAGCTAATAAAAGACATACCACTTTCTGGTTACCATGTAGTTAGGCTTGCAATAATGTAAGTGCAGTAGGGTTATTTCAAGGAGTAGAGAAGGCTAGTTCAGATTGGGTGGTCAGGAAGGCCTCTCTGATATAAGGATTACATGACAATGAGATCCAACCATTGTCTTCTCTATGCAATGATGAGGAAAAGCATTCTAAGTAGAATAAAAACAAGGACAAAGGTGTAGAGGTTTGGAATGACTTGATATATTCAAGGATCAGAAAGGAGACCTGTATGGTTTAAGCATACAGTGAGAAAGAACGAATAGGATGGGAGAATAAGATCACTGAGGTAGGCAGGGGATGGTCTCATAGAACCTTGAAGGCTACTATAAGGAGTTTATTTTATTCCAAAGGCCAGTGAAGGACTATAAGCAAGGGGTTATGATTTATAGACAATATAACAGACAAAAAGAATAAATTACATAAATTTACTTTAAAATGTTACTGAATCATGGAGGTTTCTGTTGTGGATTTCATCAATTAATGAATACTAAAGCAAATTGATTATCATGTTAATTAAGAAAGTTTTATAATGGAAACTCTTGGGAACCACTTGTTCTCATAATGTTTACATTTATTTGGACTTTAAATCACTTACTCTTGGGCAACTCTTACATACTAGGAGAGAATGATGTCTCATCTCAATTTTAAGAACTATCTCCCAGAGGCCTGAAGTGTGCCCCATTCTCTACTTTCATTCATGTTTTAGATCAGTTTCCCCCTCAGTCAGGTCACAGGCAATAGTAAGCATGGCAAGAACAGCCTTTCCCAGAAATGTGAGCATTAACATCTGATCTCTTTGATTAAAAAAGACTTCCAGGTACTTTTAAAGACATAGTCAAAGCTATTAATTTATTGCTAAGAATGGAAATCATCTAAAGCAATTTGAAAATGTAGCACAAAACTTCCATACTAACATTTTTTGACTAAAAACATCACTCACTACATTTTTTTGCACTCAATGGTCAACTTTGGGGTCAAATGTCAGGAGAAACAATAAATTATTTTCTTTTTTTTTCTTTCCATTTAACATGTTCTTAAATTACACTTTAAAGTTTTAGGGTACATGTGCACAACATGCAGGTTACATATGTACACATGTGCCATGTTGGTGTGCTGCACACATTAACTCATCATTTACATTAGATGTATTTCCTAATGCTATCCCTCCCCCCTCCCCCACCCCATGACAGGCCCCGGTGTGTGATGTACCCCTTCCTGTGTCCAAGTGTTCTCATTGTTCAATTCCCACCTATGAGTGAGAACATGCAGTGTTTGGTTTTTTGTCCTTGCGGTATTTACTGAGAATGATGGTTTCCAGCTTCATCCATGTCCCTACAAAGGATATGAACTCATCATTTTTTATGGCTGCATAGTATTCCATGGCGTACATGTGCCACATTTTCTTCATCCAGTCTATCATTGTTGGACATTCAGGTTGGTTCCAAGTCTTTGCTATTGTGAATAGTGCCACAGTAAACATACATGTGCATGTGTCTTTATAGCAGCATGATTTATAATCCTTTGGGTATATACCCAGCAATGAGATGGCTGGGTCAAATGGTATTTCTAGTTCCAGATCCTTGAGGAATCACCACACTGTCTTCCACAATGTTTGAACTAGTTTACAGTCCCACCAACAGTGTAAAAGTGTTCCTATTTCTCCACATCCTCTGTTTATATGCTGGATTACGTTTATTGATTTGCGTATGTTGAACCAGCCTTGCATCCCAGGGATGAAGCCCACTTGATCATGGTGGATAAGCTTTTTGATGTGCTGCTGGATTCGGTTTGCCAGTCTTTTATTGAGGATTTCTGCATTGATGTTCATTAGGGATATTGGTCTAAAATTCTCTTTTTTTGTTGTGTCTCTGCCAGGCTTTGGTATCAGGATGATGCTGGCCTCATAAAATGAGTTAGGGAGGATACCCTCTTTTTATACTGATTGGAATAATTTCAGAAGGAACGGTACCAGCTCCTCCTTGTACCTCTGGTACAATTCGGCTGTGAATCCATCTGGTCCTGAACTTTTTTTGGTTGGTAAGCTATTAATTATTGCCTCAATTTCAGAGCCTGTTATTGAGCTATTCAGAGATTCAACTTCTTCCTGGTTTAGTCTTGGGAGGGTGTATACATAGGAATGTACCCCTATGCAATGTGCAGTAAAGAGCTCATGGCAGCCAGGTGTGGTGGCTCACATCTATAATCTCAGCACTTTGGGAGGCTGAGGTGGGCAGATGGCTTTGAGCTCAGGAGTTTGAAACCAACCTGGGCAACATGGCAAAACCCCATTTCTACAAAAAATACAAGAATTAGCCAGGCGTGGTGGTGTGCGCCTATAATCCCAGCTACTAGGGAGAGTGAGGCATGAGAGTGGCTTGAACCCAGGAGGCAGAGTTTGCAATGAACCGAGATTGTGCTACTGCACCCCAGCCTGGGTGACAGTGAGACCTTGTCTAATAAATAAATAAATAAATAAATAAATAAATAAATAAATAAAGTTTGTGGTAGTTAATTATCTTATGCTGTCTGCTTTATATTTCCACCACAAAAGGCTAAGTAAAAAGCTCCTCCAGTGATTCAAATACACAGCCAGGGCTAAGATCAGGCTCTGCTCTGGGACTCTGAGAGATGATGAAGTTCCCAGCCCTGCCTGCCCACTGGAATCACCCGGAAACTTTGTTAAATGCAGGTACCTAGGGCCCCACCCCAGACCAACTAAATTAACACCTCTTCGGGGAGGGGCCTGACAGCAGCAGATCTTTAATAAGGCAATCAGGTGTGGCCGGTGCATGGACTACATTCTAGACCAACCTAAGCAGAGTGAAGTTCAGACTGTGGAGCCAGACGGACCTGGGTTCTAATCCTGACCCTGCTGTTTTCCAGCTGATGACCTTGGGAAAGTCCCTTCACTTCCAATCCTCAGATTTTATATCTGGAAAATGGGGGTAGTCTGTCCTACTGCTTGCTCGGCCTACCCCACGGGACTGCCAGGAGGGACAAGAGATATGGGGCCCATGGGACTGTGTTATAAGCTGGATTTTTCCAACCTAAGTCATGGAGGTGGTGTTGCTTTACAGGCTGCATAGAAAATGTTGCATTGCAGGCTGGTTGTTCATCTGAAGGAGTTGGTGCCTCCCTGCCCATTCCCACAGTCAGTGGGTGGGTTACCTGGGAATTACAAATCCACCTGCAGCCCAAGTCCTACCCACTGTGAAAGGCTGGCAGAGATGGGAGGAAGCGGTGAGGCACGGCTATCAAAAATTAATTTATTTTTTGGACAAACATTTTGGCAGGGCTTGCTTATAGGCCAGGATGAGGGTGGGGTGCTTTGGATGAAGCTACAAATGAGACAGCGAGGGCCCTGCCCCATTCAGCTTTCTGCCCTGGGGGAGATGGACATTAAGCAAACCATGGTGTGAAGAAATCGAGAACTATAATCAGTGAGAGCTGCCTCAAAGGAAAAAGGTCAGGGTGCAGAGAGAAAAGAAGGGGGTGGGGGTGGAGGGCAGCTTCTGTGTGAGGCAGTGTATAGCATGGGGTTAGCTGGCGTGGCTCAATCCCAGCTGTGCCATTTCCTAGTTGTGGGACCTTCAGTCAGTTCCTTGGTGGTGAAGATTAAATGAGATAAAACATGTTAAGTACTTAGAACAGCACCTCGCACAGAGTAACAGCTCAAGTAATGGTAATATAACTTGCAGTAGTAAAAATAATAATAGTAAAAACAGTGACAATGGCCTGTTTATGGACACATCAATTTGTACACCTTAAATATATTCCATTTTGTTTTTGAGACATGCTCTTGCTCTGTCACCCAGGCTAGAGTGCGGTGCTGTGATCCTAGATCACTGCAGCCTCAGCCTCCTGGATTCAAGTGATTCTCCTACCTCAGTCCCCTGAGTAGCTGCTACTACAGGTGCACACCACCATGCCCAGCTAATTTTTTAAATTTTTTATAGAGATGGGATTTCACTATATTGCCTGGGCTGGTCTCAAATTCCTAAGCTCAAGCAATCTGCCTGCCTTGGCCTCCCAAAGTGCTGGGATTACAGGAGTGAGCCACCATGCCTGGCCCATATTCCATTTTTATTTGTCAATATACATCAATAAAGCTGAGGGGGTTGGGGAAAAATCCCAATGGCTTCACAATAAAGCAAGTACTGTACCAGATGCTTTATATGTCAGAAGTATCTATGGCCCCACACACAGGTCAGCTGTTTATAAATAAAGTTTTATTGGAATAGTCACACCCATTCATTTACATATTATAAACGAATATGGCTGCTTTTGAGCTACACAGCAGAGTTGGGTGTTGCCATAGAAACTGTACAGGCTGCAAAGTGTAAAGTATTTACCAGCGGGCCCTTTCCAGAAAAGGTTGGCTAACCTCTGATTACCTCAACCCTCACAACATGCTAAGCAAGACACAGTGATTAAAGGGTGAAATCAGGCCGCAAATGATAGTCTTTGGTCTCCAATCCATTTTATTTTTTAGCCTTGGCATCGACATGTAGGACAGAGACAGCCAGGGGACGCCTGAAATGCAGCTCATGTCCAGCTTAACAAGACCCTCAAATCCTAACCTTCCCTTTGGCCAGTAAAACTGAGTCCCCAGCCACTGGGAGAAAACCTGCCCTGCAAATGCAATGAGGTCATGTGACAGATGGAACATTGCACAGTTTCTAATTTGCATACTCCAAGAGCTTTGTCGAATTCTTCTCCCCAGGCCACCTCCCTCCTATGGATCCAATCATAAATTTTCAGATTATCTCAAGTTACAGATACAGAGGCCAACACAGGCCCCCACCCCCCCTTCACTGGCAAAGAAGGAAATAGCCTGTAACTGACATGGAAGGCCTTACTTGACAATGAAGTCAATAATTTCCAAAGTAGGTCAGGGATTGATGACAAAAAAGGAGGAAAAAAAATGAGGCACTTGATCATAATCCAGGCAGCATCTATGCTAAAACCTCCTAAAACCAAGGAGGATCTCCTGACATCATTCATTAAGTACAAAAGACAGAGTCACCTTCCAGGGGTTTCCCAGCCTCAGTCACTAACATCTAGCAACTCCTGTCCCTGATGGCATGGAAGGAAGCTTGTGAATTGGTCCCTCCTTCATTTGAAACTGAAAAGAATTCAAAGAAGTCCTGGCTGAAGGCAGAGGGAGGGTAAGTCCGATTCATGCATGATTTTGGATCTTAGGATGGTTAGGGCACACAGAAGGGCTACCAGCCAGAAAGTGAGCAAGATCCCTGAGGACTGAACTCCCTCCCTCCTCTTGAGCTGAATTAAGATGTAGCAAGCAGCTGAGGAGAGAAGGACAGGACAGCAGTTGTTAAGAGAGGGCAGGACTTTCATCATCATCATCTATCTCGTCATTCATTCATCAATCATTCATCATTCATTTGCCATTCATCTCATCATTCATTCATCAATCATTTGTCATTCACTCATCCTTCATCTCATCATTCATTCATCAATCATCATTCGCTCATCATTCATCTCATCAATCATTCACAATTCATCCATCATTCATCTTGTATTCATTCAATATCATCATCTCTTCATTCATCATTCATCTTATTCATTCATCAGCCATTTCATTCACGTCATCATTCATTCATTCACCATCTCGTCATTCATTTCATCATTGATTCATCATTCATCTTTCATCTCATCAGTCATCATTCATCATTCATCTCGTTATCCATTCAGAATTCATCACTCATCAGCCATATCATTATTCATCTCATCATTCATCATTCATCAGCCACCTCATCATTCATCTCATTCATCCATTCATCATTCAGCATCCATTCATCATTCATCTCAACATTCATTCATCTCATTTTCTTTCATCATTCATCTCACATTCATTCATCACTCATCTCAGCATTGATTCATCATTCATCTCAGCATTCATTCATCATTCATTCATCAGCCATCTCATCATTCACCTCATTATTCATCATTCACCTCATTATTCATCATTCACCTCATCATTCATCTCATCATACCTCATTCATCATCCATCTCATCATTTATTCATCATTCATCATCCATTCATCATTCATCTCATCATTCATCATCCATTCATCATTCATCTCATCATTCATCTCCTGATGCAGCACATCATTCATCTTCCTTAGTTGTTTTCTTTCTTCTTCTTTTTTTGAGACAACGTCTCACTCTGTTGTCCAGGCTGGAGCACAGTGGCCTGAACATAGCCCCCATGGTCCCCGTGACC
>NW_022097327.1:0-16705 GCF_006542625.1 Nomascus leucogenys
TTGAATGGAATGGAAGGAATGGAATAGAATGGAATGGAAGGAATGGAATGGAATAGAATGGAAGGAATGGAATGGAATGGAATGGAAGGAATAGAATGGAATGGAATGGAATAGAATGGAATGGGTTGCAACAGAAAGGAATGGAACAGAATGGACTGAAATGAAAAGGAATGGAACGGAACGGAATGGAAGGGAATGGATTGGAATGGAATGGAATAGAAAGGAATGATGAAATAAAATGAGGGGGGATACTGCAACACTGAAATCTAGCCAGGGTGACAGATTGAGAAAATGTTGAATGAAAGGAATAGAATAAATTAGTGTGGGGAAAGGAAAGGAAGGGAATGGAATGGAATGGAATGGAATTGAATGGAGACCATCACGTGGAATGGAGTGAAATGGAATGGAATGGAATGAAATGGAATGGAATGGAATGGAATGGAATGGAATGGAAAGGAATGGAATGGAATGGAATGGAATGCAATGGAAAGGAAGGGAATGGAATGGAATGACATGGAAAGGAAGGGAATGGAAAGGAAAGGAATTTAACAGTGAAGTAAAAAGTAAGCTGACATTGTGGAACTGCAATATAATCAGGGTGACAGTTTGAGAAGTTGATGAAATAAGAATGGAATGGAATGGAGTGGAATTGAACATAATAGAAGAGAATGGAATGAAATCGAATTGAAAAGAATTGAACGGAATTGAATGGAATAGAATGAAATGGAATGGAATGGAATGGAATGGAATGGATTGGATTGGAGTGGAGTGGAATGGAATGGTTAAATAAAATGTGAGCTGATATTGTGCCACTGCAATACAGCCAGGGTGACAGATAAAGAACTTGTTGAAAGAAAGTAATAGAATCGAATAGTCTGGAATGGAATGGAATGGAATGGAGTGCAATGGAAGATAATGGAATGGAATGGAATGGAATAGAATGGAATGGAATGGAATGGAATGGAATGGAATGGAATGGAATGGAATGGAATGGAATGAACAGTGAAATAAAATGTGAGCTGACATTTTGTCACTGCAATCCACCCAGGGTGACCGATTGAGAACTTCTTAAAAGAAAGGAAGAGAAGAGAATAGTGTGGAAAGCAATTGAATGGAATGGAATGGAGTGTAATGGAACCGAATGGAGAGAATGGAATGGAATGGAATGGAATGGAATGGAATGGAATGGAATGGAATGGAATGGAATGGATTGGAATGGAATGGAATGCTTAAAGTAAATGTGAGCTGACATTGTGCCACTTCAATACAGCCAGGGTGACATACTAAGAATTGTTGAAACAAAGGAGCAGAATAGATTAGTGTGGAATGTAATGGAATGGAAAAGAATGGAAAGCAATGGAATGGAATGGAATGGAATGGAATGGAATGGAATGGAATGGAATGGTGAAATAAAATGTGAGCTGATATTGTGCCACTGCAATACAGACAGGGTGACAGATTGAGAATTTGTTGAAACAAGTACTAGAAAAGAATAATGTGGTTTGGAATGGAATGGAGTGGAATGGAATGGAATGGAATGGAAAGGAATGGAATGGAATGGAATGGAATGGAATGGAATGGACTGCAATGGAACAGAATTGAACGGAATCGAATGAAATGGCATGGAGTGTAAAAGAATGGAATGGAATGAAACGGTGTAACAAAATGCGAGCCGACATTGTGCCACTGCAATCCAGCCAGGGTGACAGTGGGTGATAGATTGAGAACATGTTGAAAGAAAGGAGTAGAATAGAGTAGTTTGGAATGGAATGGAATGGAATGGAATGGAATGGAATGGAATGAAGTGGAATGGAGTGCAAAGGAACAGAGTTGAACAGAAAGTAATGAAATGGAATGGAAGGGAATGTAATAAATGGAATGGAATGGTGAAATGAAATTTGAGCTGACATTGTGCAACTGCAATCCTACAAGGGTTACATATTGAGAAATTGTTGAAAAAAAGAATAGAATAAAAGAGTGTGGAATGGAAAGGAGTGGAATTGAATGGAATGGAAGGAATGGAATAGAATGGAATGGAAGGAATGGAATGGAATAGAATGGAAGGAATGGAATGGAATGGAATGGAAGGAATAGAATGGAATGGAATGGAATAGAATGGAATGGGTTGCAACAGAAAGGAATGGAACAGAATGGACTGAAATGGAAAGGAATGGAACGGAACGGAATGGAAGGGAATGGATTGGAATGGAATGGAAGAGAAAGGAATGATGAAATAAAATGAGGGGGGATACTGCAACACTGAAATCTAGCCAGGGTGACAGATTGAGAAAATGTTGAATGAAAGGAATAGAATAAATTAGTGTGGAAAGGAAAGGAAAGGAAGGGAATGGAATGGAATGGAATGGAATGGAATTGAATGGAGACCATCACGTGGAATGGAGTGAAATGGAATGGAATGGAATGAAATGGAATGGAATGGAACGGAATGGAATGGAATGGAATGGAATGGAAAGGAATGGAATGGAATGGAATGGAATGCAATGGAAAGGAAGGGAATGGAATGGAATGACATGGAAAGGAAGGGAATGGAAAGGAAAGGAATTTAACAGTGAAGTAAAAAGTAAGCTGACATTGTGGAACTGCAATATAATCAGGGTGACAGTTTGAGAAGTTGATGAAATAAGAATGGAATGGAATGGAGTGGAATTGAACATAATAGAAGAGAATGGAATGAAATCGAATTGAAAAGAATTGAACGGAATTGAATGGAATAGAATGAAATGGAATGGAATGGAATGGAATGGAATGGCGTGGAGTGGAGTGGAGTGGAATGGAATGGTTAAATAAAATGTGAGCTGATATTGTGCCACTGCAATACAGCCAGGGTGACAGATAAAGAACTTGTTGAAAGAAAGTAATAGAATCGAATAGTCTGGAATGGAATGGAATGGAATGGAGTGCAATGGAAGAGAATGGAATGGAATGGAATGGAATTGTATGAAGAGTGAAATAAAATTTGAGTTGACATTGTGTCACTGCAATCCACCCAGGGTGACCGATTGAGAACATGTTGAAAGAAAGGAAGACAAGAGAATAGTGTGGAATGCAATTGAATGGAATGGAATGGAGTATAATGGAACCGAATGGAGATGAATGGAATGGAATGGAATGGAATGGAATGGCATAGAATGGAATGGGTCGCAATGGATAGGAATGGAACAGAATGGACTGAAATGGAATGGAATGGAACGGAACGGAATGGAAGGGAATGGATTGGAATGGAACGGAAAAGAAAGGAATGATGAAATAAAATGAGGGGTGATACTGCAACACTGAAATCTAGCCAGGGTGACAGATTGAGAAATTGTTGAATGAAAGGAATGGAATAGATTAGTGTGGAAACGAAAGGAATGGAATGGAATGGAATGGAATGGAATGGAATGGAGACCATCACGTGGAATGGAGTGAAATGGAATGGAATGGAATGGAATGGAATGTAATTGAATGGAATGGAATGGAATGGAATGAAATGGAATGGAATGGTTAAATAAAATGTGACCTGATATTGTGCAACTGCAATAAAGCCAGTGTGACAGATAAAGAACTTGTTGAAAGAAAGTAATAGAATCGAATAGTCTGGAATGGAATGGAATGGAATGGAGTGTAATGGAAGAGAATGGAATGGAATGGAATGGAATAGAATGGAATGGAAAGGAATGGAATGGAATGGAATGGAATGGAATGGAATGGAATGAACAGTGAAATAAAATGTGAGCTGACATTTTGTCACTGCAATCCACCCAGGGTGACCGATTGAGAACTTCTTAAAAGAAAGGAAGAAGAGAATAGTGTGGAATGCAATTGAATGGAATGGAATGGAGTGTAATGGAACCGAATGGAGATGAATGAATGGAATGGAATGGAATGGAATGGAATGGAATGGAATGGAATGGAATGGATTGGAATGGAATGGAATGGTTAAAGTAAATGTGAGCTGACATTGTGCCACTGCAATACAGCCGGGGTGACATACTAAGAATTGTTGAAACAAAGGAGTAGAATAGATTAGTGTGGAATGTAATGGAATGGAAAAGAATGGAAAGCAATGGAATGGAATGGAATGGAATGGAATGGAATGGAATGGAATGGTGAAATAAAATGTGAGCTGATATTGTGCCACTGCAATCCAGACAGGGTGACAGATTGAGAATTTGTTGAATAAAGTACTAGAAAAGAATAATGTGGTTTGGAATGGAATGGAGTGGAATGGAATGGAATGGAATGGAATGGAATGGAATGGAATGGAATGGAATGGACTGCAATGGAACAGAATTGAACGGAATCGAATGAAATGGCATGGAGTGTAAAAGAATGGAAGGGAATGAAACGGTGTAACAAAATGCGAGCCGACATTGTGCAACTGCAATCCAGCCAGGGTGACAGTGGGTGATTGATTGATAACATGTTGAAAGAAAGGAGTAGAATAGAGTAGGTTGGAATGGAATGGAATGGAATGAAATGGAATGGAGTGCAAAGGAACAGAGTTGAACAGAAAGTAATGAAATGGAATGGAAGGGAATGTAATAAATGGAATGGAATGGTGAAATGAAATTTGAGCTGACATTGTGCAACTGCAATCCTACAAGGGTTACATATTGAGAAATTGTTGAAAAAAAGAATAGAATAAAAGAGTGTGGAATGGAAAGGAGTGGAATTGAATGGAATGGAAGGAATGGAATAGAATGGAATGGAAGGAATGGAATGGAATAGAATGGAAGGAATGGAATGGAATGGAATGGAAGGAATAGAATGGAATGGAATGGAATAGAATGGAATGGGTTGCAACAGAAAGGAATGGAACAGAATGGACTGAAATGAAAAGGAATGGAACGGAACGGAATGGAAGGGAATGGATTGGAATGGAATGGAATAGAAAGGAATGATGAAATAAAATGAGGGGGGATACTGCAACACTGAAATCTAGCCAGGGTGACAGATTGAGAAAATGTTGAATGAAAGGAATAGAATAAATTAGTGTGGAAAGGAAAGGAAAGGAAGGGAATGGAATGGAATGGAATGGAATTGAATGGAGACCATCACGTGGAATGGAGTGAAATGGAATGGAATGGAATGAAATGGAATGGAATGGAATGGAATGGAATGGAATGGAAAGGAATGGAATGGAATGGAATGGAATGCAATGGAAAGGAAGGGAATGGAATGGAATGACATGGAAAGGAAGGGAATGGAAAGGAAAGGAATTTAACAGTGAAGTAAAAAGTAAGCTGACATTGTGGAACTGCAATATAATCAGGGTGACAGTTTGAGAAGTTGATGAAATAAGAATGGAATGGAATGGAGTGGAATTGAACATAATAGAAGAGAATGGAATGAAATCGAATTGAAAAGAATTGAACGGAATTGAATGGAATAGAATGAAATGGAATGGAATGGAATGGAATGGCGTGGAGTGGAGTGGAGTGGAATGGAATGGTTAAATAAAATGTGAGCTGATATTGTGCCACTGCAATACAGCCAGGGTGACAGATAAAGAACTTGTTGAAAGAAAGTAATAGAATCGAATAGTCTGGAATGGAATGGAATGGAATGGAGTGCAATGGAAGATAATGGAATGGAATGGAATGGAATAGAATGGAATGGAATGGAATGGAATGGAATGGAATGGAATGGAATGGAATGGAATGGAATGGAATGAACAGTGAAATAAAATGTGAGCTGACATTTTGTCACTGCAATCCACCCAGGGTGACCGATTGAGAACTTCTTAAAAGAAAGGAAGAGAAGAGAATAGTGTGGAATGCAATTGAATGGAATGGAATGGAGTGTAATGGAACCGAATGGAGAAGAATGGAATGGAATGGAATGGAATGGAATGGAATGGAATGGAATGGATTGGAATGGATTGGAATGGAATGGAATGCTTAAATTAAATGTGAGCTGACATTGTGCCACTGCAATACAGCCAGGGTGACATACTAAGAATTGTTGAAACAAAGGAGTAGAATAGATTAGTGTGGAATGTAATGGAATGGAAAAGAATGGAAAGCAATGGAATGGAATGGAATGGAATGGAATGGAATGGAATGGAATGGAATGGTGAAATAAAATGTGAGCTGATATTGTGCCACTGCAATCCAGACAGGGTGACAGATTGAGAATTTGTTGAAACAAGTACTAGAAAAGAATAATGTGGTTTGGAATGGAATGGAGTGGAATGGAATGGAATGGAATGGAAAGGAATGGAATGGAATGGAATGGAATGGAATGGACTGCAATGGAACAGAATTGAACGGAATCGAATGAAATGGCATGGAGTGTAAAAGAATGGAATGGAATGAAACGGTGTAACAAAATGCGAGCCGACATTGTGCCACTGCAATCCAGCCAGGGTGACAGTGGGTGATAGATTGAGAACATGTTGAAAGAAAGGAGTAGAATAGAGTAGTTTGGAATGGAATGGAATGGAATGGAATGGAATGGAATGGAATGAAGTGGAATGGAGTGCAAAGGAACAGAGTTGAACAGAAAGTAATGAAATGGAATGGAAGGGAATGTAATAAATGGAATGGAATGGTGAAATGAAATTTGAGCTGACATTGTGCAACTGCAATCCTACAAGGGTTACATATTGAGAAATTGTTGAAAAAAAGAATAGAATAAAAGAGTGTGGAATGGAAAGGAGTGGAATTGAATGGAATGGAAGGAATGGAATAGAATGGAATGGAAGGAATGGAATGGAATAGAATGGAAGGAATGGAATGGAATGGAATGGAAGGAATAGAATGGAATGGAATGGAATAGAATGGAATGGGTTGCAACAGAAAGGAATGGAACAGAATGGACTGAAATGGAAAGGAATGGAACGGAACGGAATGGAAGGGAATGGATTGGAATGGAATGGAAAGAAAGGAATGATGAAATAAAATGAGGGGGGATACTGCAACACTGAAATCTAGCCAGGGTGACAGATTGAGAAAATGTTGAATGAAAGGAATAGAATAAATTAGTGTGGAAAGGAAAGGAAAGGAAGGGAATGGAATGGAATGGAATGGAATGGAATTGAATGGAGACCATCACGTGGAATGGAGTGAAATGGAATGGAATGGAATGAAATGGAATGGAATGGAACGGAATGGAATGGAATGGAATGGAATGGAAAGGAATGGAATGGAATGGAATGGAATGCAATGGAAAGGAAGGGAATGGAATGGAATGACATGGAAAGGAAGGGAATGGAAAGGAAAGGAATTTAACAGTGAAGTAAAAAGTAAGCTGACATTGTGGAACTGCAATATAATCAGGGTGACAGTTTGAGAAGTTGATGAAATAAGAATGGAATGGAATGGAGTGGAATTGAACATAATAGAAGAGAATGGAATGAAATCGAATTGAAAAGAATTGAACGGAATTGAATGGAATAGAATGAAATGGAATGGAATGGAATGGAATGGAATGGCGTGGAGTGGAGTGGAGTGGAATGGAATGGTTAAATAAAATGTGAGCTGATATTGTGCCACTGCAATACAGCCAGGGTGACAGATAAAGAACTTGTTGAAAGAAAGTAATAGAATCGAATAGTCTGGAATGGAATGGAATGGAATGGAGTGCAATGGAAGAGAATGGAATGGAATGGAATGGAATTGTATGAAGAGTGAAATAAAATTTGAGTTGACATTGTGTCACTGCAATCCACCCAGGGTGACCGATTGAGAACATGTTGAAAGAAAGGAAGACAAGAGAATAGTGTGGAATGCAATTGAATGGAATGGAATGGAGTATAATGGAACCGAATGGAAATGAATGGAATGGAATGGAATGGAATGGAATGGCATAGAATGGAATGGGTCGCAATGGATAGGAATGGAACAGAATGGACTGAAATGGAATGGAATGGAACGGAACGGAATGGAAGGGAATGGATTGGAATGGAACGGAAAAGAAAGGAATGATGAAATAAAATGAGGGGTGATACTGCAACACTGAAATCTAGCCAGGGTGACAGATTGAGAAATTGTTGAATGAAAGGAATGGAATAGATTAGTGTGGAAACGAAAGGAATGGAATGGAATGGAATGGAATGGAATGGAATGGAGACCATCACGTGGAATGGAGTGAAATGGAATGGAATGGAATGGAATGGAATGTAATTGAATGGAATGGAATGGAATGGAATGAAATGGAATGGAATGGTTAAATAAAATGTGACCTGATATTGTGCAACTGCAATAAAGCCAGTGTGACAGATAAAGAACTTGTTGAAAGAAAGTAATAGAATCGAATAGTCTGGAATGGAATGGAATGGAATGGAGTGTAATGGAAGAGAATGGAATGGAATGGAATGGAATAGAATGGAATGGAAAGGAATGGAATGGAATGGAATGGAATGGAATGGAATGGAATGGAATGAACAGTGAAATAAAATGTGAGCTGACATTTTGTCACTGCAATCCACCCAGGGTGACCGATTGAGAACTTCTTAAAAGAAAGGAAGAGAAGAGAATAGTGTGGAATGCAATTGAATGGAATGGAATGGAGTGTAATTGAACCGAATGGAGATGAAGGAATGGAATGGAATGGAATGGAATGGAATGGAATGGAATGGAATGGAATGGATTGGAATGGAATGGAATGGTTAAAGTAAATGTGAGCTGACATTGTGCCACTGCAATACAGCCGGGGTGACATACTAAGAATTGTTGAAACAAAGGAGTAGAATAGATTAGTGTGGAATGTAATGGAATGGAAAAGAATGGAAAGCAATGGAATGGAATGGAATGGAATGGAATGGAATGGAATGGAATGGAATGGTGAAATAAAATGTGAGCTGATATTGTGCCACTGCAATCCAGACAGGGTGACAGATTGAGAATTTGTTGAAAAAGTACTAGAAAAGAATAATGTGGTTTGGAATGGAATGGAGTGGAATGGAATGGAATGGAATGGAAGGAATGGAATGGAATGGAATGGAATGGAATGGACTGCAATGGAACAGAATTGAACGGAATCGAATGAAATGGCATGGAGTGTAAAAGAATGGAATGGAATGAAACGGTGTAACAAAATGCGAGCCGACATTGTGCCACTGCAATCCAGCCAGGGTGACAGTGGGTGATAGATTGAGAACATGTTGAAAGAAAGGAGTAGAATAGAGTAGTTTGGAATGGAATGGAATGGAATGGAATGGAATGAATGGAATGGAGTGCAAAGGAACAGAGTTGAACAGAAAGTAATGAAATGGAATGGAAGGGAATGTAATAAATGGAATGGAATGGTGAAATGAAATTTGAGCTGACATTGTGCAACTGCAATCCTACAAGGGTTACATATTGAGAAATTGTTGAAAAAAAGAATAGAATAAAAGAGTGTGGAATGGAAAGGAGTGGAATTGAATGGAATGGAAGGAATGGAATAGAATGGAATGGAAGGAATGGAATGGAATAGAATGGAAGGAATGGAATGGAATGGAATGGAAGGAATAGAATGGAATGGAATGGAATAGAATGGAATGGGTTGCAACAGAAAGGAATGGAACAGAATGGACTGAAATGGAAAGGAATGGAACGGAACGGAATGGAAGGGAATGGATTGGAATGGAATGGAATAGAAAGGAATGATGAAATAAAATGAGGGGGGATACTGCAACACTGAAATCTAGCCAGGGTGACAGATTGAGAAAATGTTGAATGAAAGGAATAGAATAAATTAGTGTGGAAAGGAAAGGAAAGGAAGGGAATGGAATGGAATGGAATGGAATGGAATTGAATGGAGACCATCACGTGGAATGGAGTGAAATGGAATGGAATGGAATGAAATGGAATGGAATGGAAGGAATGGAATGGAATGGAATGGAATGGAAAGGAATGGAATGGAATGGAATGGAATGCAATGGAAAGGAAGGGAATGGAATGGAATGACATGGAAAGGAAGGGAATGGAAAGGAAAGGAATTTAACAGTGAAGTAAAAAGTAAGCTGACATTGTGGAACTGCAATATAATCAGGGTGACAGTTTGAGAAGTTGATGAAATAAGAATGGAATGGAATGGAGTGGAATTGAACATAATAGAAGAGAATGGAATGAAATCGAATTGAAAAGAATTGAACGGAATTGAATGGAATAGAATGAAATGGAATGGAATGGAATGGAATGGAATGGCGTGGAGTGGAGTGGAGTGGAATGGAATGGTTAAATAAAATGTGAGCTGATATTGTGCCACTGCAATACAGCCAGGGTGACAGATAAAGAACTTGTTGAAAGAAAGTAATAGAATCGAATAGTCTGGAATGGAATGGAATGGAATGGAGTGCAATGGAAGAGAATGGAATGGAATGGAATGGAATTGTATGAAGAGTGAAATAAAATTTGAGTTGACATTGTGTCACTGCAATCCACCCAGGGTGACCGATTGAGAACATGTTGAAAGAAAGGAAGACAAGAGAATAGTGTGGAATGCAATTGAATGGAATGGAATGGAGTATAATGGAACCGAATGGAGATGAATGGAATGGAATGGAATGGAATGGAATGGCATAGAATGGAATGGGTCGCAATGGATAGGAATGGAACAGAATGGACTGAAATGGAATGGAATGGAACGGAACGGAATGGAAGGGAATGGATTGGAATGGAACGGAAAAGAAAGGAATGATGAAATAAAATGAGGGGTGATACTGCAACACTGAAATCTAGCCAGGGTGACAGATTGAGAAATTGTTGAATGAAAGGAATGGAATAGATTAGTGTGGAAACGAAAGGAATGGAATGGAATGGAATGGAATGGAATGGAATGGAGACCATCACGTGGAATGGAGTGAAATGGAATGGAATGGAATGGAATGGAATGTAATTGAATGGAATGGAATGGAATGGAATGAAATGGAATGGAATGGTTAAATAAAATGTGACCTGATATTGTGCAACTGCAATAAAGCCAGTGTGACAGATAAAGAACTTGTTGAAAGAAAGTAATAGAATCGAATAGTCTGGAATGGAATGGAATGGAATGGAGTGTAATGGAAGAGAATGGAATGGAATGGAATGGAATAGAATGGAATGGAATGGAATGGAATGGAATGGAATGGAATGGAATGGAATGGAATGAACAGTGAAATAAAATGTGAGCTGACATTTTGTCACTGCAATCCACCCAGGGTGACCGATTGAGAACTTCTTAAAAGAAAGGAAGAGAATAGTGTGGAATGCAATTGAATGGAATGGAATGGAGTGTAATGGAACCGAATGGAGATGAATGGAATGGAATGGAATGGAATGGAATGGAATGGAATGGAATGGATTGGAATGGAATGGAATGGTTAAAGTAAATGTGAGCTGACATTGTGCCACTGCAATACAGCCGGGGTGACATACTAAGAATTGTTGAAACAAAGGAGTAGAATAGATTAGTGTGGAATGTAATGGAATGGAAAAGAATGGAAAGCAATGGAATGGAATGGAATGGAATGGAATGGAATGGAATGGAATGGTGAAATAAAATGTGAGCTGATATTGTGCCACTGCAATCCAGACAGGGTGACAGATTGAGAATTTGTTGAATAAAGTACTAGAAAAGAATAATGTGGTTTGGAATGGAATGGAGTGGAATGGAATGGAATGGAATGGAATGGAATGGAATGGAATGGAATGGACTGCAATGGAACAGAATTGAACGGAATCGAATGAAATGGCATGGAGTGTAAAAGAATGGAAGGAATGAAACGGTGTAACAAAATGCGAGCCGACATTGTGCAACTGCAATCCAGCCAGGGTGACAGTGGGTGATTGATTGATAACATGTTGAAAGAAAGGAGTAGAATAGAGTAGGTTGGAATGGAATGGAATGGAATGAAATGGAATGGAGTGCAAAGGAACAGAGTTGAACAGAAAGTAATGAAATGGAATGGAAGGGAATGTAATAAATGGAATGGAATGGTGAAATGAAATTTGAGCTGACATTGTGCAACTGCAATCCTACAAGGGTTACATATTGAGAAATTGTTGAAAAAAAGAATAGAATAAAAGAGTGTGGAATGGAAAGGAGTGGAATTGAATGGAATGGAAGGAATGGAATAGAATGGAATGGAAGGAATGGAATGGAATAGAATGGAAGGAATGGAATGGAATGGAATGGAAGGAATAGAATGGAATGGAATGGAATAGAATGGAATGGGTTGCAACAGAAAGGAATGGAACAGAATGGACTGAAATGAAAAGGAATGGAACGGAACGGAATGGAAGGGAATGGATTGGAATGGAATGGAATAGAAAGGAATGATGAAATAAAATGAGGGGGGATACTGCAACACTGAAATCTAGCCAGGGTGACAGATTGAGAAAATGTTGAATGAAAGGAATAGAATAAATTAGTGTGGAAAGGAAAGGAAAGGAAGGGAATGGAATGGAATGGAATGGAATTGAATGGAGACCATCACGTGGAATGGAGTGAAATGGAATGGAATGGAATGAAATGGAATGGAATGGAATGGAATGGAATGGAATGGAAAGGAATGGAATGGAATGGAATGGAATGCAATGGAAAGGAAGGGAATGGAATGGAATGACATGGAAAGGAAGGGAATGGAAAGGAAAGGAATTTAACAGTGAAGTAAAAAGTAAGCTGACATTGTGGAACTGCAATATAATCAGGGTGACAGTTTGAGAAGTTGATGAAATAAGAATGGAATGGAATGGAGTGGAATTGAACATAATAGAAGAGAATGGAATGAAATCGAATTGAAAAGAATTGAACGGAATTGAATGGAATAGAATGAAATGGAATGGAATGGAATGGAATGGAATGGCGTGGAGTGGAGTGGAGTGGAATGGAATGGTTAAATAAAATGTGAGCTGATATTGTGCCACTGCAATACAGCCAGGGTGACAGATAAAGAACTTGTTGAAAGAAAGTAATAGAATCGAATAGTCTGGAATGGAATGGAATGGAATGGAGTGCAATGGAAGATAATGGAATGGAATGGAATGGAATAGAATGGAATGGAATGGAATGGAATGGAATGGAATGGAATGGAATGGAATGGAATGGAATGGAATGAACAGTGAAATAAAATGTGAGCTGACATTTTGTCACTGCAATCCACCCAGGGTGACCGATTGAGAACTTCTTAAAAGAAAGGAAGAGAAGAGAATAGTGTGGAATGCAATTGAATGGAATGGAATGGAGTGTAATGGAACCGAATGGAGAAGAATGGAATGGAATGGAATGGAATGGAATGGAATGGAATGGAATGGAATGGAATGGAATGGATTGGAATGGAATGGAATGCTTAAAGTAAATGTGAGCTGACATTGTGCCACTTCAATACAGCCAGGGTGACATACTAAGAATTGTTGAAACAAAGGAGCAGAATAGATTAGTGTGGAATGTAATGGAATGGAAAAGAATGGAAAGCAATGGAATGGAATGGAATGGAATGGAATGGAATGGAATGGAATGGAATGGTGAAATAAAATGTGAGCTGATATTGTGCCACTGCAATCCAGACAGGGTGACAGATTGAGAATTTGTTGAAACAAGTACTAGAAAAGAATAATGTGGTTTGGAATGGAATGGAGTGGAATGGAATGGAATGGAATGGAAAGGAATGGAATGGAATGGAATGGAATGGAATGGACTGCAATGGAACAGAATTGAACGGAATCGAATGAAATGGCATGGAGTGTAAAAGAATGGAATGGAATGAAACGGTGTAACAAAATGCGAGCCGACATTGTGCCACTGCAATCCAGCCAGGGTGACAGTGGGTGATAGATTGAGAACATGTTGAAAGAAAGGAGTAGAATAGAGTAGTTTGGAATGGAATGGAATGGAATGGAATGGAATGGAATGGAATGAAGTGGAATGGAGTGCAAAGGAACAGAGTTGAACAGAAAGTAATGAAATGGAATGGAAGGGAATGTAATAAATGGAATGGAATGGTGAAATGAAATTTGAGCTGACATTGTGCAACTGCAATCCTACAAGGGTTACATATTGAGAAATTGTTGAAAAAAAGAATAGAATAAAAGAGTGTGGAATGGAAAGGAGTGGAATTGAATGGAATGGAAGGAATGGAATAGAATGGAATGGAAGGAATGGAATGGAATAGAATGGAAGGAATGGAATGGAATGGAATGGAAGGAATAGAATGGAATGGAATGGAATAGAATGGAATGGGTTGCAACAGAAAGGAATGGAACAGAATGGACTGAAATGGAAAGGAATGGAACGGAACGGAATGGAAGGGAATGGATTGGAATGGAATGGAAGAGAAAGGAATGATGAAATAAAATGAGGGGGGATACTGCAACACTGAAATCTAGCCAGGGTGACAGATTGAGAAAATGTTGAATGAAAGGAATAGAATAAATTAGTGTGGAAAGGAAAGGAAAGGAAGGGAATGGAATGGAATGGAATGGAATGGAATTGAATGGAGACCATCACGTGGAATGGAGTGAAATGGAATGGAATGGAATGAAATGGAATGGAATGGAAAGGAATGGAATGGAATGGAATGGAATGGAAAGGAATGGAATGGAATGGAATGGAATGCAATGGAAAGGAAGGGAATGGAATGGAATGACATGGAAAGGAAGGGAATGGAAAGGAAAGGAATTTAACGGTGAAGTAAAAAGTAAGCTGACATTGTGGAACTGCAATATAATCAGGGTGACAGTTTGAGAAGTTGATGAAATAAGAATGGAATGGAATGGAGTGGAATTGAACATAATAGAAGAGAATGGAATGAAATCGAATTGAAAAGAATTGAACGGAATTGAATGGAATAGAATGAAATGGAATGGAATGGAATGGAATGGAATGGCGTGGAGTGGAGTGGAGTGGAATGGAATGGTTAAATAAAATGTGAGCTGATATTGTGCCACTGCGATACAGCCAGGGTGACAGATAAAGAACTTGTTGAAAGAAAGTAATAGAATCGAATAGTCTGGAATGGAATGGAATGGAATGGAGTGCAATGGAAGAGAATGGAATGGAATGGAATGGAATTGTATGAAGAGTGAAATAAAATTTGAGTTGACATTGTGTCACTGCAATCCACCCAGGGTGACCGATTGAGAACATGTTGAAAGAAAGGAAGACAAGAGAATAGTGTGGAATGCAATTGAATGGAATGGAATGGAGTATAATGGAACCGAATGGAGATGAATGGAATGGAATGGAATGGAATGGAATGGCATAGAATGGAATGGGTCGCAATGGATAGGAATGGAACAGAATGGACTGAAATGGAATGGAATGGAACGGAACGGAATGGAAGGGAATGGATTGGAATGGAACGGAAAAGAAAGGAATGATGAAATAAAATGAGGGGTGATACTGCAACACTGAAATCTAGCCAGGGTGACAGATTGAGAAATTGTTGAATGAAAGGAATGGAATAGATTAGTGTGGAAACGAAAGGAATGGAATGGAATGGAATGGAATGGAATGGAATGGAGACCATCACGTGGAATGGAGTGAAATGGAATGGAATGGAATGGAATGGAATGTAATTGAATGGAATGGAATGGAATGGAATGAAATGGAATGGAATGGTTAAATAAAATGTGACCTGATATTGTGCAACTGCAATAAAGCCAGTGTGACAGATAAAGAACTTGTTGAAAGAAAGTAATAGAATCGAATAGTCTGGAATGGAATGGAATGGAATGGAGTGTAATGGAAGAGAATGGAATGGAATGGAATGGAATAGAATGGAATGGAAAGGAATGGAATGGAATGGTGTGGAATGGAATGGAATGGAATGGAATGGAATGAACAGTGAAATAAAATGTGAGCTGACATTTTGTCACTGCAATCCACCCAGGGTGACCGATTGAGAACTTCTTAAAAGAAAGGAAGAGAAGAGAATAGTGTGGAATGCAATTGAATGGAATGGAATGGAGTGTAATGGAACCGAATGGAGATGAATGGAATGGAATGGAAGAATGGAATGGAATGGAATGGAATGGAATGGAATGGATTGGAATGGAATGGAATGGTTAAAGTAAATGTGAGCTGACATTGTGCCACTGCAATACAGCCGGGGTGACATACTAAGAATTGTTGAAACAAAGGAGTAGAATAGATTAGTGTGGAATGTAATGGAATGGAAAAGAATGGAAAGCAATGGAATGGAATGGAATGGAATGGAATGGAATGGAATGGAATGGTGAAATAAAATGTGAGCTGATATTGTGCCACTGCAATCCAGACAGGGTGACAGATTGAGAATTTGTTGAAAAAGTACTAGAAAAGAATAATGTGGTTTGGAATGGAATGGAGTGGAATGGAATGGAATGGAATGGAATGGAATGGAATGGAATGGAATGGACTGCAGTGGAACAGAATTGAACGGAATCGAATGAAATGGCATGGAGTGTAAAAGAATGGAATGGAATGAAACGGTGTAACAAAATGCGAGCCGACATTGTGCACTGCAATCCAGCCAGGGTGACAGTGGGTGATTGATTGAGAACATGTTGAAAGAAAGGAGTAGAATAGAGTAGGTTGGAATGGAATGGAATGGAATGAAATGGAATGGAGTGCAAAGGAACAGAGTTGAACAGAAAGTAATGAAATGGAATGAAGGGAAATGTAATAAATGGAATGGGAATGGTGAAATGAAATTTGAGCTGACATTTGTGCAACTGCAATCCTACAAGGGTTCATATTGAGAAATTGTTGAAAAAAGAATAGAATAAAAGAGTGTGGAATGGAAAGGAGTGGA
>NW_022097328.1:0-24229 GCF_006542625.1 Nomascus leucogenys
ATACCCAAAGGATTATAAATCATGCTGCTATGAAGACACATGCACACGTATGTTTATTGCAGCACTATTCACAATAGCAAAGACTTGGAACCAACCCAAATGTCCAACAACGATAGACTGGATTAAGAAAATGTGGCACATATACACCATGGAATACTATGTAGCCATAAAAAAATGAGTTCATGTCCTTTGTAGGGACATGGATGAAGCTGGAAACTATCATTCTCAGCAAACTATCGCAAGGACAAAAAACCAAACACTGCATGTTCTCACTCATAGGTGGGAATTGAACAATGAGAAAACATGGACACAGGAAGGGGAACATCACACACTGGGGACTGTTGTGGGGTGGGGGAGGGGGAGGGATAGCATTAGGAGATATACCTGATGCTAAATGACGAGTTAATGGGTGCAGCACACCAACATGGCACATGTATACATATGTAACAAACTTGCACGTTGTGCACATGTACCCTAAAACTTAAAGTATAATAATAATAAAATAAAGAAAAAAACAAACAAACCCATCAAAAAGTTGGCAAAGGATATGAACAGACACTTCTCAAATGAAGACATTTATGCAGCCAAAAAACACATGAAAAAATGCTCTTCATCACTGGCCATCAGAGAAATGCAAATCAAAACCACAATGAGATACCATCTCACACCAGTTAGAATGGCCATCATTAAAAAGTCAGGAAACAACAGGTGCTGGAGAGGATGTGGAGAAATAGGAACACTTTTACACTGTTGGTGGGACTGTAAACTAGTTCAACCATTGTGGAAGTCAGTGTGGCGATTCCTCTGGGATCTAGAACTAGAAATACCATTTGACCCAGCCATCCCATTACTGGGTATATACCCACAGGATTATAAAACATGCTGCTATAAAGACACATGCACATGTATGTTTATTGCGGCACTTTTCGCAATAGCAAAGACTTGGAACCAACCCAAATGTCCAACAATCATACACTTCATTAAGAAAATGTGGCACATATACACCATGGAATGCCATGCAGCCATAAAAAATGATGAGTTCGTGTCCTTTGTAGGGACATGGATGAAGCTGGAAACCATCATTCTCAGCAAACTATCACAAGGACAAAAAACCAAACACTGTTATGTTCTCACTCATAGGTGGGAATTGATCAATGAGAACACATGGACACAGGAAGGTGAACATCACACACCCGGGCCTGTTATGAGTGGGGGAGCGGGGAGGGATAGCATTAGGAGATATACCTAATGTTAAATGACGAGTTAATAGGTGCAGTACACCAACATGGCACATGTATACATATGTAACAAACCTGCACATTGTGCACATGTACCCTAAAACTTAAAATATAATAAAAAAATAAGAAATTCCATTGTTCAACACATAGCCTATATTGAAGGGTACATTCAAACCTGAGAGACATTAAACTGATAAATGAAAAGAAGTACAAATTTGTTAAGTAGTTTTGTAGAATAATTTGGAAATATCTGATAGTAATTTTGAAGATTTGAATTTTTTACAATTTAGCAATCACTCTTCAAGTGTGCATTCTGGAGAACCTCTAGCACATATTTATTTATGCAAGTCCTCATTTTAATGTTGTTCATAATAACAAGAACTGGAAGGAATCCAGGTGCCTATTCACCAAAAACGACAAACATGCAGTGCAATGTATATATATATAATGGAGATCCTACAGAATTAAAATGAATAAACTAAAACTATGTGTATCACTATTGATAACTGTTAAAAATCAATTATTGAGTAGAAAAATATTCAATTGTCAAATAATACATGAAGGATGATACTGCTTGTATGAAATTAAGTAAATATGCCAATAAGTCATTTAATGGTTCTCTTCATTTTTAGTGTCCTTCAAATATTACAAATAAATTTTGTACAAAGGTAAACTAACGCTAAGAGAGTTACAATGATTTGTCCAGTAAAATATTCTTTGTTATTGGTAGAATTGAGAATAAGAACCCATGTCCTTTAAGTTCTAGTTAATTACCCTTTGTTCCATATTGCACATGCGAGGCCCAGTATGCCCTTCCATTCCCAATCAAAGTATTTCTCACTTAGGCAAAAGAATGTACTTTCTCACACATTTTCTCTGGAGTAGCAGGTTCATTTGTATAGAATTGGCAGATCATACTTTACTCCACATAGTGCCCAAGGGCTGAATGACTCTCACTTTTTCTCCTATGGCCTTATCGGCCTCATTGTAGTTTTCAGCAATGTGGGACGTTATTTGCCTTGTTCGAATGAGAATATCTGGTGAAACGTATTAATTTCCATTGGAAGATGAATCTTGGCTATTTAATACTAAATCTTAAAAGCTGCAATTGGTCACTTAGATAAATTCATGGTACGCTTACAATTTGACAAAAGTAAAAGGTACTAACTACCTGTACCCCGATAACTTACGGAAAAAATAAATAATTAATTTAGAAAAGATGAGGATGTTCATGTGTCTGTGTCTTTTCATGCAATGGATAACTTGTGAAAAATTATGTAAATAGATGAAGTATACTTGGGGAGACACTTGGGAAATTTATGAAAAACTCTGACTGCACCTAGGAAAATCCATCATGACACTCTTACCTATTACCTAAAGAAATTAAATAGGCATGCAAATCAAGGCTATATATTACTTTGTAGAGTAAAACTACACAAAAAAGTCATGAGAATGTTAAATACCAAGCTCATGTTATAGGTCTGTAGTTATAGTACAATCCATAATTTATTTTTATTTGCACTTAAAGTATATAACAGGATTTATTTAACCCTACAGAAGTAAAATGCAAATTTATTCTTAAAGCATCTCATTATTTCTGTAACTTAAAAAAGTTGGTAACTAAAGTATGGTTTACTTCCAATATAACATATAAACCATTTTCTCCATGCTTCAACTCAAACCAGTTATGTCATTCTTTTTGCATTAGCTGGTTGATTGTTGGCACTGGTTTTTATTACTTAATTAGGACACTGCATTACCAATTAGGTGAAATATTTTTGCTCCATGTAAAGATGGAGTTTATGTAGGTGGTTTATGGTTTGCAGAGTTCTAGGCCATTCACTGGGAAGGACTCTATGCACAGGAAAGTAAGAAGGTAAAATTATTCAGTGAATGACAAATACAGGATGAAATATATTTCCATTAATACTATAACACGTTTATGGACCATGTACTTTTGGCACATCTCTCTGCCAAATCCTGTGAATGATTCATAAGAAGCACAATAATTCAAGAAGTTTCAGTGTGGAAGAGAAATAATAGAGTTAGCTATCTTAATAATATTTCTCTTCCACAATGGGAGTCTTACTTTATGTTTTGAGAGTCCCCAGCTAAATTGGGGTTCCATATCAGAGTGGCTAGCAATCCTGTCCTAATGAGAAATGAAAATGAGCTTGTTGTGGGTGTTTCCAGTCTGTCTTTAGGGATATTTCTTTTACCTGGTGAAAGGCTTAATGCCTAGTTGTCATGACCAGGGAATTCCTCACACAGGAAACTTTATTCTGGCAGACGCCCCTGCAGCTTTTGTCTGACCTATGTCTAGTTGATGTCTACCAGACCAGCACTCTGGAGGCTGGGAGCCTGATCTTGTGTTCTCCCAAGCATTCCAGGGAAAACTCAGCCTGGGCCAGCCCCTGGTTCTTCAAGTGGATGATGCAAATTCAATACATCACTGCAATAGAAAAAAAGTTCAATGATGTTTATTTAGCGATCAGGCGGGAGAGTGCAATAAGTTGGGAGGACAGTCCTTCATCCCAGAGTCATGTAGGAATGAAGAGTCAGGTAGAGGGAGGGTGAGAAAGCCTCGCATTTAGCAGTATACCTGAGGGAACAGGGTATGGGTTACTTTAAGTTCACCGGAAAAATGACTGAATGGTCCATTTAAAGAAAGCAACAGGAAAGCAAGGAGTGCAGTTGGCCAGGTGGGAGAGATGCCTCTAGTTTTTATCTCTGGCCACCAGCTTGAACCATTTGAACGTAGTGTAGAACTGGAAACTGTATCAAGGGTAACTGAGCTCGGCTTCTGGTATGAGAAAGTGGAATTTGTATTCAAAATGTATGCCAAGCCAACATAATTCACTATACCTTGGGAGAAGATAGAATGCATATGCAAGCAAAGTGCTACAGAAACATTAGGACATAGAAATTTCAACTTAAGCCTCTAGGAAGGCTTTTAGAGGTGGTAACATTTGTGTTGGAATAGACATCTGTGAAGGACATGAAAAAATGGATAAGGAATTGTCTATCAGGTGAATAAAAGTTGAGTAGTCTTATTTTTTGCTAGAGAGCAGGGTATGGCATAGGTAAAACCAGGTTATATATTCTTGGCTCTCATGCTAAGGACACTAAATTATATATATATATGCTTAAGGAATGATGAGATGTTTCAAGTGGAAGAGTGAGGTCCAGGAGAAAGGTAGGTTTTCCCTTACAGTTAATTCAGAAGAGTTTGAAGGAATAGAGTTGAGTTGAGTTGGGAAATGGTGAGAGCTGAAGTTTGAGATGGCTATGTATAGTCACATTCAAAAACTGTCAGAAACAGATTGGAATATTGGAATGTGGGGGCAGCGGGGGGAACAGTACTGCAAAATTAGAGGTCATAACACAGAGGAAATGACGGCTGCCAAGGAGATGAATGGAATGCCGAAGAAAGGGAGATAACAAGGAGCAGAAATAGATTAATAAGGACATAAAGAGATAAAGAAGAGTTCAAGAAATGCAGAGAGAAAAGGAAAAAAAATAGGAATGCCAGAGGCTAGGACCTCTTGGAATCTACTTTTAAGGGGCAGTAGCATGGATAAAGGAAGCTAATATTAAAAATTCTGAAAAGAAAACCAAGAGGCATTCTGTTTAAGAGTTAGCTGTCATTACCAGGTCTTTGGAGACATTTGATAAAGTAGTTTTCCTGGCTGTGCCAGCAAAAGGCATAGTTAAGCATGTTAAAAGTCTGAGTAGTAAAAAAGATTTGGAGAGAAACATGTAGACACTCCTACACAAAATTTCTTTTTTTAAAAAAAAGAAAAATTAAGAGAAAAAAACAAAGATAATAGAAGAGTTTAGGAGAGTTCTTTTTTATATTTCTTTGATGAGTGAATCTGAGCAGTTGTCAGTAGATGAAAAGATGAAATGAAAAGTTAAATGAAACAGGGAGAGACTAAAAATGCAAGCCAAAGATAGCTTAACACATTGGCACAGTGGTTCTCAACTGGGAGTCATTTTTCACCTCCTCAACTGGACATTTTGTAATGTTTGGAGACATTTTTGGTTGTCATAACTGGGGGAAAGTGTAGCTGGCATCTAATGGGCTATGCCAGAGATGCTCCTGAACACCCTACAGCAGTCACATGACAGTCTGTTTCAACAAAGTAATTCAACCCCAAATGTCAATAATGCCAAAGGTGGGAAACTCTGGCTCAACTGATGAACCAATGCCTCATAGCAGATGAAAAGATTAGAATCATGAGCCTATATTGAGGGAATTTCCAGTTGTAGCATAGTGTCAATGGCATGGGTTTTATATTCACATCTGAAACAGTATGTTGTAATGTGGCAAGAGCTGGCCTTGGAGTCAAATACCAGGGTTCAGATTCTAGTTTAATGGCTCTCCAGCTATGGAACTTCAGGGAAACTGCTTATCATCTCCGTATCTCTGACTTCTTATTGTAAGATAGAATTAGTAAGTGCATTTACCATGCAGTGTTATGGGAAGATTCAATTACTATATATTAAGAGCTCAGAACAGTGCCTGACACTTTGATGCTTAGTAAATGTTAAATATTATTTTTATTATCTGATTTCAAATCCCCACTGAGATGTCTGACCCTTACTAGCTGTCTGACCACAGATTACTAAACATGTCTAATCTTTGTTTTTCTCTTCTGCAGTTTAATAACCCCTTTTCCAAAGGCCTATTGTAAAGATCACTTGATAAAACATGTATACACAGTAGATGCTATCTAGCAGCATCTGAACAAACGCAAGCTCTCTTTGCCCTTCATTTGTAAATTTTAAAATTATGATTCGTCATTCACTATATTTAAATCTGCCTCAATTTTTGCTTAATACATTACATTCATACAATAAACATTTTCGTTAGGTAGAGTTGATCATTTTATGTAATAAATACATGAACTTGAGCAAGGACACTTTTATTTTAGAAGTGGGGGAAAAAAATAAGTCACACATGGGATAAAGTGATTACATCATATTTCAGAATCCTCTTAATTATTGCCTTCTTGTATATTTAGACACTGATTTGTTGTTACTAATGCTTTAAACAATTATAATGAGTCATCTTTTTGTTTGCCGTAGTTCCAGAGTTTACAATAATGTATATCCAAAATGTGGCCCAGTGGAATGCTTCTCTGAACATTCTTTCAATAGAGTACACAGTATGATTGTTTACTGTGGGGCTTCCCGGTGTGGATTGCAACTGCATTCATCTAAATGAGAGACTAGGTCTGTAGCCTAGAGACAAAGGAAAGACTCTGGCTTCTTGTATGAAATAAATTAGCAGAAAAAGATGTTCGTGTTCTCACATGGGACTAGAATTAGATCATTACTCTCTCAGGTCTCTTACCATGACTGTTGTCAACAGTTAATTGTCAGAACTAATATGGTTTCCTAAAACAGCACTTCTTTAAAGTTTTTCCAGTTCAACTGAACTAGATTTATACAGTAAGGGTATGTCTTCACAGGGTGAAAAACATAAGATGCAAATTTTTAGATATTTTCAAGAGCATGAGAGGTTTATAATCATTTTTACTTCTCTATCCAGAAATTTTTTTAAACTTCATTTTCCAGCATTAATTATAAAGATGTTTTAAGAAGATCATGGAGAACTCTAGCAGGGAGAATGTAAGTGGGCTGAAATCTAATTCTGATAGGGTAAGAAAATGAAAAATTTAGGTTCCACTCTTGGATAATCAACAGAAAATAGGATTTAGATAATTCAGATAAGCCATAATATGTGTTTTAAGAAATTATTAGATAACTAATTGACAAACTCAGTTGGAACTATAGGCCAGTATAATATACATTCATCAGTATCTGTTTAGTAGGAATTGCCTAATTGTAAATGATTCCTGCAGGAGCACGAAGGTAAATTTCTATTAATACGGGATGTTTAATGTATTAAGATCATATGTTGCAATCCAATTACTTTGATAGTAGAATGTCATGAGTTATTCTGCTTAAACTCTAAAGTTTTCTGTAAAGTAGGTATTTTTACACCTCCCATCTTTTTTAAGGTGTGGAATTAAAGCTCAGATAAAATAACTAGCCAAAAGTTAATCTGTATTACTTTACATCATGTAATAATAATCAAGCCATGAATATCTCTTCAAAAGTTAAGAAGAATGTTGTATAATTGATGATGTAAGATGACCACAAGACAAGCAGATGTAAACACTTTTTGTCAACCTATGAGGCTTGTGGAGCTGGACTCTAGGTCACTCCTCTAGTCTTGTCATCATGAGTCAGCTCCTGGGCAAGCTCATTTCCTACTGTATAAAGGACAAGGACTATCCAAAAACTCAAGGGGTTCTAATTATGCTGATTAAATTACTAAGCCTTATTTAAACACGTACATAAGTTCTTTCCTATTATCCACCTATCCAAACCTACTATTATGGCCTCTTCAAAATTTTTGCATTCAGCAAATGCACATTATATCTGAGATCTCAGAATCCCTTACCTTAAAAGTATTCTTAATTCAAATTCTGATTCCTTTCTATTTATCCTCCTTTAGAGTTGTTTCAGAACAAGTCTGCAGCTTGGAACCATGGATAAGGCCAATTCTTCAGTGGTGTCTGAATTTGTACTGTTGGGACTCTGTAGTTCTCAAAAACTCCAGCTTTTCTATTTTTTTTTCTTCTCTATGTTGTATATGGTCATTGTGCTGGGAAATCTTCTCATTATCCTCACAGTGACTTCTGATACCAGCCTGCACTCCCCTATGTACTTTCTCTTGGGAAACCTTTCTTTCATTGACATTTGTCAGGCTTCTTTTGCTACCCCTAAAATGATTGCAGATTTTCTGAGTGAACACAAGACCATATCTTTCAGTGGCTGCATAGCCCAAATTTTCTTTATTCACCTTTTTGCTGGAGGGGAGATGGTGCTACTTGTTTCGATGGCCTATGACAGGTATGTAGCCATATGCAAACCCTTACACTATGTGGTCATCATGAGCCGAAGGACATACACTGTCTTGATAATGATCTCCTGGGCTGTGGGCTTGGTGCACACATTAAGCCAGTTATCATTTACTGTGAACCTGCCTTTTTGTGGACCTAATGTAGTAGACAGCTTTTTTTGTGATCTTCCTCGAGTGACCAAACTTTCCTGCCTGGACTCTTACATCATTGAAATACTAATTGTGGTCAATAGTGGAGTTCTTTCCCTAAGCACTTTCTCTCTCTTGGTCAGCTCCTACATCATTATTCTTGTTGTGGTTTGGCTCAAGTCTTCGGCTGCAATGGCGAAGGCATTTTCTATGCTGGCTTCCCATATCGCAGTAGTAATATTATTCTTTGGACCTTGCATCTTCATCTATGTGTGGCCATTTACCATCTATCCTTTGGATAAATTTCTTGCCATATTTTACACTGTATTCACCCCCATCCTAAACCCCATTATTTATACACTAAGGAATAGGGATATGAAGGCTGCCATAAGGAAAATTGTGAACAATTACCTGAGGCCAAGGAGAATTTCTGAAATGTCACTAGTAGTGAGAACTTCCCTTCATTAAGACAAAACTCCTTCAAATTCCTCAGGTCAGTACTGTGTTTAATATTTTAATGTATTTTTGTGGTGTATCTCAATTGTGGGGAAAGTAGTGAAGAAGATAATATAGAGAACATTTAATGAATATTAACAAATCTTTTTCTAGGTATCAAGTGAAAGTTAAATATAAAAACATGGAAAAATCTCTGTTTAGATTAGTGGTTCTAGAAATAAAATATGGGCACTAGATGGATAATATGTATGCATTTACTGCTTTTGTTATGGGTAAATGTAAATATCATGAAAAAAATCAATGAGAACCTAATTCTTTGGTGGGTGTACATTCAAACATTTGTCAGGTTTTATGAGTTTTCTTAACAACATGCCTAAAACTTCTATATGGATGAATAGTATTTAAGAATATGAAACTGAATTTTGCCAACTTCAGGAAATAGCCAATCTACAATTTAATACAACTGCTTAAGTTTAAGAGGAGATTATTAGGTTATGAGACTCCTCCCCCCACATCAATTATGCCTATCCCATACGGTTTTCAAATAGCTAGCAATGCTTTAAAATATGGAATGATAGGGGGTGGAGCCAAGATGGCCGAATAGGAACAGCTCCGGTCTCCAGCTCCCAGCCCCAGCGACACAGAAGACGGATGATTTCTGCATTTCTGCTTGAGGTACCGGTTTCATCTCACTAGGGAGTGCCTAACAGTGGGTACAGGACAGTCGGTGAAGTGCACTGTGCGCGAGCCGAAGCAGGGCGAGGCATTGCCTCACTCGGGAAGCGCAAGGGGTCAGGGAGTTCCCTTTCCTAGTCAAAGAAAGGGGAAACAGACGGCACCTGGAATATCGGGTCAGTCCCATCCTAATACTGCGCTTTTCCAACGGGCCTGGAAAACGGCACACTAGGAGATTGTGTCCCTCACCTGGCTCGGAGGGTCCTATGCCCACGGAGTCTCGCTGATTGCTAGCACAGCAGTCTGAGATCAAGCTGCGAGGCGGCAGCGAGGCTGGGGGAGGGGCGCCCGCCATTGCCCAGGCTTGCTTAGGTAAACAAAGCAGCCAGGAAGCTCGAACTGGGTGGAGCCCACCACAGCTCAAGGAGGCCTGCCTGCCTCTGTAGGCTCCACCTCTGGGGGCAGGGCACAGACAAACAAAAACTCTGCAAGAACTTCCACAGACTTAAATGTCCCTGTCTGACTGACAGCTTTGAAGAGAGTAGTGGTTCTCCCAGCACGCAGCTGGAGATCTGAGAATGGTCAGACTGCCTCCTAAAGTGGGTCCCTCACCCCTGAGCAGCCTAACTGGGAGGCACCCCCCAGTAGGGACAGACTGACACCTCATTCAACCGGGTACTCCTCTGAGACAAAACTTTCAGAGGAACTATCAGACAGCTGAATTTGTGGTCTCACGAAAATCCGCTGTTCTGCAGCCACCGCTGCTGACACCCAGCCAAACAGGGTCTGGAGTGGACCTCTAGTAAACTCCAACAGACCTGCAGCTGAGGGTCCTGTCTGGCAGAAGGAAAACTAACAAACAGAAAGGACATCCACACCAAAAACCCATCTGTACATCACCATCATCAAAGACAAAAAGTAGATAAAACCACAAAGATGGGGGAAAAAACAGAACACAAAAACTGGAAACTCTAAAAAACAGAGCACCTCTCCTCCTCCAAAGGAATGCAGTTCCTCACCAGCAACGGAACAAAGCTGGATGGAGGATGACTTTGATGAGTTGAGAGAAGAAGGCTTCAGACGATCAAACTACTCTGAGCTACGGGAGGAAATTCAAAACAATAGCAAAGAACTTAAAAACTTTGAAAAAAAATTAGAAGAATGGATAACTAGAATAACCAATGGAGAGAAGGGCTTAAAGGAGCTGATGGAGCTGAAAACCAAGTTTCGAGAACTACGTGAAGATTGCAGAAGCCTCAGTAGCAGATGTGATCAACTGGAAGAAAGGGTATCGCTGATGGAAGATGAAATGAATGAAATGAAGAGACAAGGGAAGTTTAGAGAAAAAAGAATAAAAAGAAATGAACAAAGCCTCCAAGAAATTTGGGACTATGTGAAAAGAACAAACCTACGTCTGATTGGTGTACCTGAAAATGATGGGGAGAATGGAACCAAGTTGGAAAACACTCTGCAAGATATTATCCAGGAGAACTTCCCCAACCTAGCAAAGCAGGCCAGCATTCAGATTCAGGAAATACAGAGAACGCCACAAAGATACTCCTCGAGAAGAGCAACTCCAAGACACATAATTGTCAGATTCACCAAAGTTGAAATGAAAGAAAAAATGTTAAGGGCAGCCAGAGAGAAAGGTCGGGTTACCCACAAAGGGAAGCCCATCAGACTAACAGCTGATCTCTCAGCAGAAACTCTACAAGCCAGAAGAGAGTGGGGGCCAATATTCAGCATTCTTAAAGAAAAGAATTTTCAACACAGAATTTCCTATCCCACCAAACTAAGCTTCATAAGTGAAGGAGAAATAAAATACTTTACAGACAAGCAAATGCTGAGTGATTTTGTCACCACCAGGCCTGCCCTAAAAGAGCTCCTGAAGGAAGCACTAAACATGGAAAGGAACAACCGGTACCAGCCACTGCAAAAACACGCCAAATTGTAAAGACCATCGAGGCTAGGAAGAAACTATAGCAACTAACGAGCAAGATAACCAACTAACATCATAATGACAGGATCAGATTCACACATAACAATATTAACGTTTAATGTAAATGGGCTAAATGCTCCAATCAAAAGACACAGGCTGGCAAACTGGATAAGGAGTCAGGACCCATCAGTGTGCTGTATTCAGGAAACCCATCTCACGTGCAGAGACACACATAGACTCAAAATAAAGGGATGGAGGAAGATCTATCAAGCAACTGGAAAACAAAAAAAGGCAGGGGTTGCAATCCTAGTCTCTGATAAAATAGACTTTAAACCAACAAAGATCAAAAGAGACAAAGAAGGCCATTACATAATGGTAAAGGGATCAATTCAACAAGAAGAGCTAACTATCCTAAATATATATGCACCCAACACAGGAGCACCCAGATTCATAAAGCAAGTCCTGAGTGACCTACAAAGGGACTTAAACTCCCACACAATAATAATGGGAGATTTTAACACCCCACTGTCAGCATTAGACAGATCAACGAGACAGAAAGTTAACAAGGATATCCAGGAATTGAACTCAGCTCTACATAAAGTGGACCTAATAGACATCTACAGAACTCTCCACCCCAAGTCAACAGAATATACATTTTTTTCAGCACCACACCACACCTATTCCAAAATTGACCACATAGTTGGAAGTAAAGCTCTCCTCAGCAAATGTAAAAGAACAGAAATTATAACAAACTGTCTTTCACACCACAGTGCAATCAAACTAGAACTCAGGATTAAGAAACTCACTCAAAACTGCTCAACTACATGGAAACTGAACAACCTGCTCCTGAATGACTATTGGGTACATAATGAAATGAAGGCAGAAATAAAGATGTTCTTTGAAACCAATGAGAACAAAGACACAACATACCAGAATCTCTGGGACACGTTCAAAGCAGTGTGTAGAGGGAAATTTATAGCACTAAATGCCCACAAGAGAAAGCAGGAAAGATCCAAAATTGACACCCTAACATCACAATTAAAAGAACTAGAAAAGCAAGAGCAAACACATTCAAAAGCTAGCAGAAGGCTAGAAATAACTAAAATCAGAGCAGAACTGAAGGAAATAGAGACACAAAAAACCCTTCAAAAAATTAATGAATCCAGGAGCTGGTTTTTTGAAAAGATCAACAAAATTGATGGACCGCTAGCAAGACTAATAAAGAAGAAAAGAGAGAAGAATCAAATAGATGCAATAAAAAACGAAAAAGGGGATATTACCACCAATCCCACAGAAATACAATCTACCATCAGAGAATACTACAAACACCTCTATGCAAATAAACTAGAAAATCTAGAAGAAATGGATAAATTCCTCGACAAATACACCCTCCCAAGACTAAACCAGGAAGAAGTTGAATCTCTGAATAGACCAATAACAGGTTCTGAAATTGTGGCAACAATCAATAGCTTACCAACCAAAAAGAGTCCAGGACCTGATGGATTCACAGCTGAATTCTACCAGAGGTACAAGGAGGAACTGGTACCATTCCTTCTGAAACTATTCCAATCGATAGAAAAAGAGGGAATCCTCCCTAACACATTTTACGAAGCCAGCATCGTCCTGATACCAAAGCCTGGCAGAGACATAACCAAAAAAGAGAATTTCAGACCAATATCCTTGATGAACATTGATGCAAAAATCCTCAATAAAATACTGGCAAACTGAATCCAGCAGCACATCAAAAAGCTTATCCACCATAATCAAGTGGGCTTCATCCCTGGGATGCAAGGCTGGTTCAACATATGCAAATCAATAAGTGTAATCCAGCATATAAACAGAACCAAAGACAAAACCACATGATTATCTCAATAGATGCAGAAAAGGCCTTTGACAAAATTCAACAACCTTCATGCTAAAAACTCTCAATAAATTAGGTATTGATGGGATGTATCTCAAAATAATAAGAGCTGTCTACGACAAACCCACAGCCAATATCATACTGAATGGGCAAAAACTGGAAGCATTCCCTCTGAAAACTGGCACAAGACAGGGATGCCCTCTCTCACCGCTCCTATTCAACATAGTGCTGGAAGTTCTGGCCAGAGCAATCAGGCAGGAGAAGGAAATAAAGGGTATTCAATTAGGAAAAGAGGAAGTCAACTTGTCCCTGTTTGCAGATGACATGATTGTATATCTAGAAAACCCCATTGTCTCAGCCCAAAATCTCCTTAAGCTGATTAGCAACTTCAGCAAAGTCTCAGGATACAAAATTAATGTACAAAAATCACAAGCATTCTTGTACACCAATAACAGACAAACAGAGAGCCAAATCATGAGTGAACTCCCATTCACAATTGCTTCAAAGAGAATAAAATACCTAGGAATCCAACTTACAAGGGATGTGAAGGACCTCTTCAAGGAGAACTGCAAACCACTGCTCAGTGAAATAAAAGAGGATACAAACAAATGGAAGAACATTCCATGCTCATGGGTTGGAAGAATCAATATCGTGAAAATGGCCATACTGCCCAAGGTAATTTATAGATTCAATGCCATCCCCATCAAGCTACCAATGACTTTCTTCACAGAATTGGAAAAAACTACTTTAAAGTTCATATGGAACCAAAAAAGAGCCCGCATCGCCAAGTCAATCCTAAGCCAAAAGAACAAAGCTGGAGGCATCACGCTACCTGACTTTAAACTATACTACAAGGCTACAGTAACCAAAACAGCATGGTACTGGTACCACAACAGAGACATAGATCAATGGAACAGAACAGAGCCCTCAGAAATGATGCCACATAGCTACAACTATCTGATCTTTGACAAACCTGACAAAAACAAGAAATGGGGAAAGGATTCCCTATTTAATAAATGGTGCTGGGAAAACTGGCTAGCCATATGTAGAAAGCTGCAACTGGATCCCTTCCTTACACCTTATACAAAAATTAATTCAAGATGGATTAAAGACTTATATGTTAGACCTAAAAACCATTAAAATCCTACAAGAAAACCTAGGCAATACCATTCAGGACATAGGCATGGGCAAGGACTTCATGTCTAAAACACCAAAAGCAATGGCAACAAAAGCCAAAATCGACAAATGGGATCTCATTAAACTAAAGAGCTTCTGCACAGCAAAAGAAACTATCATCAGAATGAACAGGCAACCTACAGAATGGGAGAAAATTTTTGCAACCTACTCATCTGACAAAGGGCTAATATCCAGAATCTACAATGAACTCAAACAAATTTACAAGAAAAAAACAAACAACCCCATCAAAAAGTGGGCAAAGGACATGAACAGACACTTCTCAAAAGAAGACATTTATGCAGCCAAAAAACACATGAAGAAATGCTCATCATCACTGGCCATCAGAGAAATGCAAATCAAAATCACAGTGAGATACCATCTCACACCAGTTAGAATGGCCATCATTAAAAAATCAGGAAACAACAGGTGCTGGAGAGGATGTGGAGAAATAGGAACACTTTTACACTGTTGGTGGGACTGTAAACTAGTTCAACCATTGTGGAAGTCAGTGTGGCGATTCCTCAGGGATCTAGAACTAGAAATACCATTTGACCCAGCCATCCCATTACTGGGTATATACCCAAAGGACTATAAATCATGCTGCTATAAAGACACATGCACACGTATGTTTATTGCGGCACTATTCACAATAACAAAGACTTGGAACCAACACAAATGTCCAACAACAATAGACTGGATTAAGAAAATGTGGCACATATACACCATGGAATACTATGTAGCCATAAAAAATGGTGAGTTCGTATCCTTTGTAGGGACATGGATGAAACTGGAAAACATCATTCTCAGTAAACTATTGCAAGGACAAAAAACCAAACACTGCATGTTCTCACTCATAGGTGGGAATTGAACAATGAGAACTCATGGACACAGGAAGGGGAACATCACACTCTGGGGACTGTTGTGGGGTGGGGGGAGGGGGTAGGGACAGCATTAGGAGATACACCTAATGCTAAATGATGAGTTAATGGGTGCAGGAAATCAACATGGCACATGGATACATATGTGACAAACCTGCACATTGTGCACATGTACCCTAAAACCCTAAAGTATAATAAAAAAATTAAAAAAAAATAAAATAAAATATGGAATGATACATACTCAGAAGCTTCCATTTTAAACCTGTCCTTTAGAAGGCTGTCTCTGATTGGCTAGATAATTCCAATTTCCTTTTAGATTATGAGTCGTAGAAAAGAGAGGAGAATCTAGAAAGCTGAACTATTTCAACACCAAGATTTTCATTTGTGCCACTTCTCTTCTTGTTCCTACAGTGCAGCTGCCAGTGGCTTATGTTCAGGCACCCAGTGGTACTCATCCTCCAGCAAGTTTTATTGCCAGCCTTGGCCTTAAATTCTCCAATTCCCATTTTCAGTTCATCTTCTGTGGACTAGCTCTGGTCCAGTGCAACCCAGAGAACCTGTCTCCATCCAGGGGGCCTCACCTCACTCATGTTCTATCCAAAGAGTTCTGAAACTCAGCGATGGGCAGGGCATCACCCTTCCACATTTATTTCTTCCTTGGTTTCTCTCCTTTAGGCCTATGGTATTTTTTTTCAAAGTAAACTAAAGGCTATGCAGATTCAGATTCAATCAGTTTTTACATGTACTCTTTTTTTTTTTTACTATTGCTGTATAGTATTATGAAATATCATTGCATAAACAGATTCATGTAGCCACGACGACCACAATAAGGACATAGACCTCTTCCATCACTTCAGAGAAACTTTCCTGTGCTGTCTCCCCTGTGATCTTAACCCTGGCAACCAATGATCTGCCACCCTTCCACATTTATTTCTTCCTTGGTTTCTCTCCTTTAGGCTATGGTATTTTTTTTCAAAGTAAACTAAAGGCTATGCAGATTCAGATTCAATCAGTTTTTACATGTACTCTTTTTTTTTTTTACTATTGCTGTATAGTATTATGAAATATCATTGCATAAACAGATTCACGTAGCCACGACGACCACAATAAGGACATAGACCTCTTCCATCACTTCAGAGAAACTTTCCTGTGCTGTCTCCCCTGTGATCTTAACCCTGGCAACCAATGATCTGCTCCCCATCACTCTATTTTATTTTTTCATTTCAAGAGTGTTGTAAAATTTATCAGCTGTTCAAATGGCCTTTGTAATAATTTTTAGAAAATTTAATGTGGTTGGATTTGTGAATCATTTTGGTATCTTTTTTTGTGTGTATGTGTCTGATTTAAGAAATCCTTCTCTCTGTCAAGATCACAAAGACATTATTTAGATTTTCTTCTGTAAATTAAAACATATTTTGCTTTTAATGCTTAAGAATTTCATCCCTTTGTAATTCATTTTGTACATTTTGGGAGCTAGGAATCTATTTTTATATATTTGTAAATATGTAGAAATCAGACTTGGTATCATTTATTTAATAGTTCATTACTTCCCTCAATTTGCAATACTATCTCTCTTATATTTTCAGCTTCAGTGTATGTATGGATTTGTTACTAGACTCTATTCTGTTTCATTAATGTATGTGTTTAGCCCTGCACCCATATTACCTTGTTTTAATTTACTACAGTTTTAAAATAAATCTTGATGTCTGATAGATTAAGTTCTCTTATCTCTTATTTTTTACAGTGTCTTTGTTAGTTTATCCCCTTTATGTTCTGTAAACATTTTACAACCAACTTGTCAGATTTCTTAAAATATTATTTCAAGATTTTGTTGTAATTGCATTGGATTCATGTGTTACTTGACATACAAAGATATTTATTATATTCATTGTATATCAACATATTTATTAACTTATAGAGAATTGGCATCTTTTACAAATAAATGTTGAAAAAGAAAAAATATGTAAACAAAAAATTACAAATATTTACGTAAAAAATGTAACTTGCAAAACAACAAATACTCTAAGCTTATGTTCAAGTTTAAAGATATGCATTTAGAGAAAATTATAAAACTTAACAAAAGATAGTAATGAAGAGTGTATTAGTAAATAAAACTTAAATAAGTGAAGATAGACACTATATTAATAAATAGAAAAACAGTATTGTAAAAGATGTCAGTTCTCTCTTAGGGTATTTTTTTAATGTTACTTTTTATTCTTCTTGTAGTAGCTAATTCCTATTACCAGTTGCTAATTCTTTATATTAAGTATTCTCTGTTCAAATTCCTCATGTGGGTTCTGTCTCCTGACTAGACTCTGACAGATACAGATACTTTTAAGTATTTTGAAGATATCGAAAAATCAGAAGCAATCAGAAGCATCTCATCAAATATGTTAATGAGAGAAATCAGAAGCATTCAGAAGCATCTCATCAAATATGTTAATGAGAGAAATCAGAAGCATTCAGAAGCATCTCATCAGATATGTTAATGAGAGAAATCAGGAGCTAGTTGAATAAAAAAAAAGTCAGTAGCTTCATCTATTTATGCACTAAAGTGAAATTCATCTATGACATGCTTGAAAATATAAAAAGGGATAGGGCTGGGCACAGTGGCTCATGCCTATAATCCCAGCACTTTGGGAGGCCCAAGTGGGCAGATAACCTGAGGTCAGGAATTCGAGACCAGCCTGACCAACATAGAGAAAACCCCTCTCTACTAAAAATACAAAATTAGCTGGATGGACACAGGAAAGGGAACATCACATACCGGGGACTGTTGTGGGGTGGGGGGGGGGAGGGATAGCATTAGGAGATATACCTAATGCTAAATGGCGAGTTAATGGGTGCAGCACACCAACGTGGCACATGTATACATATGTAACAAACCTGCATGTTGTGCACATGTACCCTAAAACTTAAAGTATAATAATAATAAAATTAAAAAAAAAATTAGCTGGGCATAGTGGCGCATGCCTGTAGTCTCAGCTACTCAGGAGGCTGAGGCAGGAGAATCGCTTGAACCTGGGACGTGGAGGTTGCGGTGAGCCGAGATCATGCCATTGCACTCCAGCCTGGGCAACAAGAGCAAAACTCCGTATCAAAAAAAAAAAAAGATAGCATTTATAAAGTGAATGCTATCATTTGGTAAACTCAAATTTATTTCTTGACTTTTTAATAATCGCCATCCTGACTGGTGTGAGATGGTATTTCACTGTGGTTTTGATTTGCATTAGATGCTGGTGAAACTGTGGAGAAATAAGAATGCTTTTACACTGTTGTTGGGAGTGTAAATTAGTTCAACCGTCATGGAAGACTGTGTGGCTATTCCTCAAGGATCTAGAGCCAGAAATACCATTTGACCCAGCAAAACCATTACTGGTTATATACCCAAAGGAATATAAATCATTCTATTCTAAAGACACATGCACATGTATGTTTTTTGCAGCACTATTTCCACCAATTTTTCAAATTACTCTAGTTCCAATAAAAACGAGACATTCCTAATGCTAATAGCAATGAATTTCTAATTTAATTAATTCTTATTTAAGGGAAACTATTAACGGCACATAGCATTGTACTTCGGTTAGGATTGTGATATTATGTACTATAGAATCCCACCTTAAATTTTGTTTAAAATATAAAAAATAAAGCAACTATTAATATAACTTGGTAATCAACTTTTTAATACACACATTTCAAAGTAATAGGAGAGTATTAAAAATTCTTTTTTTTCTCTCTGGTTTACAGATCCTATAGACTTTCCCTGCAATGCTGACAAACTGACAGAGAAATACCTTTAACTGAATAAAATGGCAGAAGAAGTGAACATTTTAGTAAATGTGGAAATAACTCTAGTCAATTGAATAAGTGTAAAGGAAAGTGTCTTGAGTTGGCTGTCAAAAACTGGGATTTGAACATTGATTACATTACTATTTTGTGACATTGAACAGATTACTTAGCTTTTGATCAAGTCACCGATCTCTTCAGTCTTTTAATTTTTAGCTATTTCTCTTAGAATAAAGAAAAGAAAAAAAACAACCTTTTTGGTTCACACAGGCTCTGTATTATATGGCTTCCTCTTCACAATAACCCATACAATGAGTTAATTAACATATTTCTCTCTGGCTAAGCCAAACTCTACCTTATTAGGGGATTTGTTTATAGTAGATGAATATATTCCTAAATTGATTTTGATAATCTGAATATTTTAAAAAGTAAGAAGGGAGGCTACCAAACCCAGGGCAGACTTTTATTGTTTCCTGAGATCTCACAATTTAAGCTACTTCTGCTATGCTTATGAACTAAGTTGATGAGCAGTCCTTCTGACAAGGAACAGTCCTTCAGACAGTGCCCAGCTCAGAAGCTGTTCGAAGGAGCTGATGTGATGCCTCAGACTTTACAAAGAGATGGTGTCATGGCTAGTGGGACAGTACCCCAAAAGGCCAATGGGATAAAAGATGAAGAAGCTTTAGTTCCATTGACTAAGTATAGACAACTGGCAATAGTATGAGTCAAGTTAGTCACAGGACAAGGAGGAAAGTATCAGAGGTACATTTTCCAGGAACACAGAGTATCAGAGTCCTCCAGGAAAAAACAGAGTAGGTGATTGCAAAGGCACTTCAGGGTGGTCTTTAGAGGAACTATAAAGGTGGGTGTGGGTGGAATGGATCTGTCAGCAGAGCCAAGATCCAGTACTTCACCATAGGTGTTTTACTTTTTAAACAGATCTACATTTCATCATAAATACTTTTCCATGGAGAAGACCCTTGCCATATTATATGTTGATTTGCAATATCTTGAAATTCAAATAGATTTAACCTCATATCGAGTACATGAAGGATATCATAAAACTACTAACATGTCAACCAAAAGTTGTAGAAAACCTCTCAACTTTGTCTTGTGATGGAGTTCTCACCCTTAAAAAGTCACATTTCTTACTCCATAACTTTCTGAACATTATAGTTTGTTCAGCTTTTTCAGACTCTTTTACTCTCTGTCATAATATTGTCCTGAGGAACTTAATGGTCACGATAATCTATAGAACATCATATTAGTCACACATTGAAGGCATGCACTGATTAGACCTGTGAGTAGGAAGTGACATACAAGAAGGTTAGCAATAACCCTTAGATATTTTCAGAATTCTGCCAAATCATTTAGGTGCTGAGTCCAATACACTAGAGCAGGCCAGAGTATCCTCTCGTTACATAAAATACACATTATTTTGTTTTATATTCTTTACCACTGAGAAAGAGGCACAGTTCTTGCAGGATCATTGAATGTTATAGGCAGCATAAAAACTGCTTTGTAAATATTACTTAGATCAATTTTAGGTTGATTCATGGATTTCCAGTTTTCAGTGGGTACCAGTACTAATTCTGGTCTTCACTGCAAACTGCCCAGCCATTCAGGCTATGTCAACCAGAAATCCAATAAATGGAGATATCCATGATAAATAAGGACATTGTGTAGATTATTTACAAAAGTCAATTAGATAAATAACAATACTTTAGGATTCCAGAAAAAAACAACTCTTCAAAAGACAACTGCTTACTGTTTAAAAAATAGATCTTAGTATGCTGTTGGGTCTTATCAGGACTAAGTACCTGACCATTGATTTCCAAGTCTGCCTATGTGACAAGCACTGCTCATCATGAACTGTTATCAGATTTATTAAATCAAATTTCTAGCTGCCACAGCAGCAAGCCATCAATATTGGAAATGGCATGTGTAGGACCACGCTGAAACAGGTATAAAGGCACTAGTAACTGGTATGAACAGGTAGGCTAATCCCCTTATCAAGTATTTCTGTGGCATTAATATATTTTCTTAAGCTCAATATTATGGCTTCGTGGGAGGGTTTCTATGATGACTTCACTCTATGTCTTGGTGCAGCCAAAAAATGGACTGCTGCTGCATTACAACTCACTCAGATGACCTTCACGGACACTCAGGAGGAAGAATTCTCTCATTGGCCAGAGCCATAAACATTGCACTTAGTTATCAGATTTAGATGGAGAATTGGTCATAAGTAAAAATAAACATGAATTCGTGGGCTTTGAAAAAATGGCTTTGCTAGCTTGTTAGGGGTCTTGAAGATCAAAATTAAACTGGACGGAAAGTAGTCTGGAGGAAGAATGAGGGGTGAACCTATGTGAGTGGGCTCTAAGTGTGTAAGATTTTTGTACTTCACAAACAATGCCTATCAGGGACCCAAAACATGGACTCTCTTTTATCAAGGTTAAGTCTCATACACTACCTGCAGCTCCCTGAATGGCTTGGTCTGTTGGTAGAAGGGAGTCATGCTGCAACCTTGTTATGGTGCCATTCCTCAGAGAGACCACATCCATTTGGGTGGCAAATCAACTGTATCACACTCCTTCCTCTGAAGGGGGGGTAGTGATTTGTCTTGTTGGAATTCATTCCTACTCCTGATGTGAGTTTTCCTTCTCTACTGTAAGTCTTTCTCCCAGACACAATTCCAGGGCACACAGAGTGTTTGATATATGGATATAGGATTCCACAAAGATTGTCTCTGGAATTATAGACAAAAGTATTTACTGTGAAGAAACCGAATTTATTGAATTTACAGTGAAGAGGTGTGACAATAGAGACCTATCATGGATCCATTTTCTGGGAAGCTTCCAGCTACAAACAAGATTGGAATGGCCTTTAAAAGCCTCAGATAAGAGGCTGTTGTTGAGATTATGCTCACATTTTTTGAGATGGTGAACTCCAAAATGTAATATATTCATTGAAATGACAGTTGATTTGCAATTTTCTGTCACCAGTAGCTAAAATACTCACAATCAGATAACAAGGAATAGACAAGGAATAGATTGGACTCTCTCTCCAGCATTCCCATTGATCCACTTGCAGATTTTGTGCTTCCTGTCCCAACAATTTTAGGATTTACTATGATCTTATTTTATTTATTTATTTATTGCTTGTGGTTTATTGAATATCTTGCTTCTACGGCTAGAAGTATACTTCAGTTATGGAAAGCTTTTAGCCAGGATCTCTTCAGCTATTTTAGCCTTGTGCTCTCTTCTGTGACTTCAATTATGTTTGTCTTTTCCAATGTGGCTCTAATTCATGTCCTTTTCTTTGCCAATTTAAACTGACAACAAAAAGCTTGTTTTTTTCAATTCCTATTTGTTTATTTTACGTTTCTCTAAATAAGAAACAGGGTTTTTATTTTTAATTGGGCATATTTTTTGTCTCTTAAATTGTTACCTTTTTCTGCTTTAAATATATTCGCTAAGTATAAAATGTATGTTTCTAATTAGGTTTTCATTGACAATGAATTAACATATTTCCTCCCCAAATTACTCCAAATTAAGTTGACATTTTTTCAGTCTGTAAGGTAAAGAGGTCTTATTATTGTCATAGAGTTGTAGAGTATTTCTGTTCTTTTGAACTCCTTGTGCATCTGCTCATTTTTCTACTTATTGATATTTCTTTTTTTAAATTACTAATAGTATTTTGATTTACAAAGAATTAGTCTCGTTTGTCATATGTGTTGCACATATTTTATAGTTTGCCTTTTTATTTAATGTTGATTGTGGGTTTTTTGATATATCAAATCTAAAAATGATTAAGTCAATTAATTCTATCCATTACATAGCCATATATTTGGCTTCTTTAATATCATGCTTTAGAGGCCTTACCAACTCCAACATTATAAAAAACTTCACGTGCTTTTTTCTAGTTTTAAAACTTAATCTTTGATCCAATGAAAATTTTTTGCTTTTATAACTGTATGCAGATAGAAATTTACTTTTTCCCATGAATTTCATTTATAATCTAAATTTCTTTAAATTATTATTAATAACTATTATTATAAACTATAATTTATATATATTTTGGTTATATTTCTGGATACTATTCTGTTTCATTTATTGTTTTATATAAATATATATAATTAAAAATAATATAATATATACATTTTAGACATATCACACTGTGTGTGTGTGTGTGTGTGTGTGTGTGAGGGAGAGAGAGAGAGACAGAGAGCATGGACCAAAATATTTCACCTTGGAGCTTTTCTTTTTTTTTTGGTAAAGTTACTTCTAGTTATTTTTCTTTTGCAAATATTTCTTGTCTACTCTCACACAATTATCGCCTAGTAACATTTGTAGGCTATTTTAATAATGATTATTTTATGCAATCAAAAGAAGCTATTTCTAATCATCCTGAACAAAATGTATTAGGAAGATTTGGCATTATCTGCATGTTTGACAGTACATTTAGAGAGCCTCATAAGATGAGCAGAACCATTAGAAGCCAGACAGCATGAAAAACAGTCAAGATTATGCTTGTCTGGTAAAAACAGATGCTTGTTGACACTGGGTCTTCCCTGAATCATTGCTGCTGAAATCTACCATTATTTTACTATTGTGATAGTCCCTTAACTGTCTGTCATTGTATATCTCCCTTAAGATGCTAAATTAGGCTTTATGCTTTTGAATTTTTCTTTGTAGTCTGGATATTTTAAAACTTTAATTCATCTGTGTGTCCATTGATTTGGTTTATAAAAGTTCGAACATAATTTTACAATCTTTAACTTTTTTCCCTCAATATTATGTTTTTAACCATACATATTCAGTATAAATATTATTTAAAAATTATATTAAATTTATATATATATGTACTTAGGTTTTTTCCAGTATCTCTCTCCTTCAGTCAGTGCTGCAATATGTGTCATTGTGCTCAAATGCTTATATATGTGAACGTTTTACTAAGGTGTACACACACACACAGGATACATAGGAAGATAGAAACACTAAGTAATAGGGAAGCTTACCTTCAATTTTTTTACTTAAAGATGACCACTTGAAACTTACATCAGAACCTGTGGAGATCTAGAAAACTTATATCAATTATAGTTGAAAAAGACTGTTGATGTATTTTGGGAAAGAAATAAATTTATATAGGGAA